>NC_058059.1:10274041-10574041 GCF_020085105.1 Siniperca chuatsi
ATATCTTCATCTGATCCATACACTGCTGTGCTTGGTTGTTTTGGAGGCGTAGCCATGCTGAGATTATATGAAGAGTTTGCAACAGACTGTGAATGATCCACTGAGATGACCTTCATGGTTTTCTGTATACGGAAATAAGACGCCTTTTGCTCTGGGTGTTTCTTCTGATAGTGGACCAAAACAGAGTGCATGTTGGGGCTAGCAAAAGAACACACATCACAGTCATAGACAACAACATTGCCACCTGTGGATTCTTTAAGAGAGTCTGTCTCAGCACTGGCTTCAGCGGTCTTGGAGACAGTTTTCAGAACTGGGCTGGAGGAGGACCTGGGGGTTGATGTTGCTGAGTTAAAATTCTTGGGGCCAGAGTTTAATATTTCTCTCAGGGTTTGCGATTCGCCCGTTTTGTGGGACTGCTCCACTACATAGCTGGAGAAGATCATAGCATTGTTGATTTTCACTGTAGGGTGCATTCTTTGGTAATGGGGCATTAGGCTCCTGACATTGGGGCTTGTGTACGAACAAAAGCGGCACATGTATACCAGATTTGGTTGGTTGAAGTTGAGCACATTGCTTGCTTCAGGGTGGTGATCCATGTAGTGTTGGTGTAGATCGTTGTAATTTGTGTATTCAATGTAGCACTCCAAGCAGCGGAAGACTGCACTCTGGTCCTCAGGGTCCAGGATGTACTTAAAGCTGAACTTGATGTAAGGGTGCATCCTCTGGTAATGGGTGCTGACGCTACGAGCTGATTTGTTGTGGTAATCACAGTGTTTACAGTAGAAACGCGCAGTACCTGGTTCCTCTGAATAATCAGCGTTCTCTTGGATAGTACTGTCACTGGGGTCAGCAGAGATGTTTTCACTATCATCTGAGAGAGTCAGTGATATAGGAATGTTTCTAGGTTTTAACTTAGGGTTACTTTTTCTTTTCCCTATTCTGCCTCCCTCGTTGGAGATTATTGATTCTCTTGCATGAAGCTGTTGTGTGTTATAAGTGAAGACAGGGTTTTTATTGTCATGGTTTCTACCCTCTTTATCAGCACTGGTGTAATTTTCTCCTGCATCTTCATCGTCCATGTCATCTAGGTTTATGATCATGTCCTGTTGGCTTTGGCTTATCTTACTTTGAAGGTTACTGGCAATTTCATCAATTCTAGTTCTCTTCTTAACCGAGGACAAATCCAAAGGCAAGTCATTAATGGACTTCCTGGCTCTTTTCCCTGATACTAAGGGCTTTTTGGTGGCAAGTCCTAAAATGGAGGTCTGGGTTTTTTGTAGAAAGATTGGAGAAGTGTCCACTTCAGAGTCCGGCTGGTCAGTCAGCTGGCTTTCAAAGACAGTGGGATCTAGGTCATCACAGTAGGAATGCTTATGCTGCTGGTGAACCCTCAGACCTTTCAGAGTGGTGGTAGAGAAGCTGCAGAGTGTGCAGCGATGAGGGTTCTGCTGGTCGTTCGATGTGCCGGTATTCTTTTTTCCATTGACTTTGGAGCTTACATTACCCCCATTAACTGGCTCTGCAGCATTGTCATTCTGAGGTTCAGGGCTATCATTTGTTAGGTCCAAGGTATCTAAATCTGAGGAATTGTGGCTCTGTTTGTGCGTGCCTAGTTTAAGAGGGCTGGTGCAAATAAACGGGCATTCATCGCATTTATACACTGTGGTTTTGCCAGAAAGGTGAATGTTTTCAATGTGGCGGGAGATGCTCCGCCTGTGCATGGTGAGAAAAGAGCAGAAGGGACACTGAAATCGGTTCATGTACTTTCTAAATGGTATTCCTTTAGTCTCCAGTAATTTATTATCCTCATCAGTTAAAAGCTGCTTTGCATCTGCTGACAGGGTCCCAGTATAGCTGGGATCATCTATATCGCCCAACTCTTCATCATCATCATCATCATCATCCTCTAAGCTACTCCTAGAGTCTTCCTCATTGGCTAAGTTGGCATCCCTCTCTATGACATTGTTGGAGACATCAGATGAAGCAAACCTCTTGGACAAAATGGAGGAACCTGTGCTGTTGGGTGTTACTGCACTAATCTGTGCATATTGAAAGGATGAGATCTCTGGGACTGACTTCTCCAAAGTGTTTTCTGCTTTTTTTCCTACTGACTCTTCCTTTTCACCAACATCATTGAAACTGATCTTTGATCTAGTTGGGTTTTGTGAAGCAGAGGGAGAATCTGGTTTGGGTGAGCTTGCACTTGCCTCCCCTTCCAGCTCCGCAATGCAGGAAACTATCTTGACCTTGTCACTGTGTTCCTTCACCACATGATTAGTCCAGTTGTCCTTCTGGTCAGTCTCATAGTCACACCATTCGCAGGCAAATGTTCCCTTCATGAGTCCACTGGCTGAATCAGATTCCTCACCGGTCTCAGCGTATTCAGAAGGATCTCCAGCGCTCTCTGAGGAAACTTTGTTATGATACATTAGTTGGTGTTTCATTATCCTTGCTTTGCGTGGAGACTTGTACTTGCAATACTGACAGGAATACACTTTTGAATGTTCATTGTGCATTATAACAGTGTAGCTAGGCAGCTTTGCTGTCTGTGAGGAGATACTTGCTTCTGAATCTTCCTCTGCAACATTGTGCACTTTTTTGGTGTGGTTTCTTAAGAATGATTTTGATCTGAAGTAACGGACACAGAACTTGCACTGGTAAAACGGCAGATGGGTTTCAGCTGTCTGCATTTGTGATGTTTGGTTGGAATTGTCAGTAGAGTTGGGGCCTAAAAAAGATGAGAATGTGAGATGTGAGATGTCTGCTGAAAAATAAATCAGTAAAAATTTTGCTGCTAATATTTAGACTTTCTGTTGTTTCTGTCAATAAAACCAGCAACAACGCAATATAGTTTTATGCTCCTCAATAAAATATACAATCATCCTACTATGAAGAGTTATTTGAAACAGAAAAAGAAGTGTTTCCTAATCCTCAACAAATTAATGTAACATCAGAATTAATGTGGTAGGCATACTCATTCCAGCTTTAGGAGGCGTGTAATCCTTGTCATCCTTATCCTCATATTCCTCCTCTTCCTCCTCATCTTCATCCTCATCTTTCAGAGAGTCAGACTCGTCGGCATCTGCAGGCTGCAGGAAAACAGTGTGTACTTCCTGAATGTGGGTTTTCAAGTCATCATATGACTCGGCACGGAAGTCACAGCCATCACACTGCAATACCTCCATCACTAAAAAGAGGGAGCACTCCCTGGAAAATCAGGGAAACCTTCAAAGAAAAAGAGAGAGAAAAAATCATGAGGACATACAGCATTTTCCAATGAGTACATGGTAGCATAAATGTCTAATCAAGTGGTTGTGATTGTGAAAAAAAAGTTATTTATGAGAATCATGTTAAAATAGTCATAGGAGCAATAGGCTAGCCTGTATTTACAGTGGAAGTTAAGGGGTACTATAGCATGGAGACTGGTATGTACAGAGCTATTACAAAGCTGTAAGACTTCAGGAATAACATTATCCTGTAATGCTTCAACATTCACTGTAGTGAACATGCCCTTCCATAAAAATGAGCTTGGTGATGATCGAGCATGATTACCAATGGCAATTCCTGCTGTGAACAAAGAATAATCAAGTGCAGGATGGATGACACACATTTTCCACATAACAAGACAATGCCCAGCAAAAGATATAATGCTTTCAAATGTTCATGGTTATGTGCTGAAAAGATATCCTTCTAAAGCATGACTCTGCTTTAGAGTCTCATTTGCTGGCTTTATAGAGCCTTTTCAAGTTGCATTTGCAATAATGTGCTACAAAATGTAGCACATTGTTGTAAATTTGGCACTGGAGGGAAAAACATTTCTTGCATAGTACAATGTGAATTTGAATTTGGATAAATTAAGACACAACATACTGTGCTTTTCTTTATGATTGTCATGATGCTGAATAATATGTGAGGAGTGATGAGATGGTAAAATAAAAGCTGACATTTGCAAAAGTTTAATAAAATAAAAAATCTAAACCATATTGAGCCTTCAAGTCTAAATCAAATTTGTCACTGAAATACCTCCCAAACAAACAAATCATGCAAAATTAAAATGATTGAGTTTTTAAATTGCAAAAATTCTCAAGTTAAATAAAGAAGACATATTTGTTCATTTATGCAAAACTGTAACACATTTCTGTTGTCTCATTATGAAGACAAAATAACCTGGACAGAGAGTCACAAATTCAATGAAAAATTGAATAATTTCAATCACTAAAATGTCTGGAGCTGTCCACAAACTCCGATAGAAAGCCTAAAAAAACATGACAAAGAGGAGAATTCAGCAGATGCTGATGTTACTCGGAATACTAAGAAGGTCCCATTTTTTAGCATAGCATCATTCCAAGAACAATGGAGGGACTGAGGAGGGATTATGGGCTGATTTGTCCCATTTTTATTACCTTGGGATAAGCAACAGCTGGAGAGCAGCTCCACAGCTCAGTATTTAGAGCAGACTATTCCATCAGATTGTATCAACTGCTCAGAAATAAGATTGAATGAATCAACTGATAGAAGGCTTTACATCTTTGGGCTTCAGAAAAATGGATGCTGATGATGTGGCCATCATTTCACAACTCTTTCATCATGACTTTCTAATCAATTGTCATTTTGTCTCAAAAACCATATAATATCACAAATAGGATTTGTAGCTTCAATCAACAGGATTTTTTTCATACTTTCTTTTGAACACAACAATGTAAAGTAAATCAAAGTAAAAAGTTACTAATTTCTGTGAAAATATTATGTTTGCTTAATACAATAGGTGCATACCGCGGTGCACGCCATTCTTTTGGAGGAAAAAATCAAACACATTGTATTGGAGATGTTTTAGACAAAGTTACACCACATGAAAACCAAGTTTTAAATGCAGTAATATAGGTGAACCATATTACTGTGAGTACGTAAGTATGTGTCAGATTTATAATAGTCCAAGAAATCAAATAGTCAGTGACGGCATCGGTCACAAAAACTGCACATATTAAATAAGAACAAACTGCATCAACAAAACGTAACCCAGCTTAAAGAAAGTCAACAAATGGATGTTTAACAGGAATTGAATTAGCACCCAGTCTGTACAAGAACTGTACATGTCAGTTTACAAAATTGATATTCATAACAAGGCTCCCATTCATATCCAAGGCCCAGGCACAAAGATGTAACTAACATAGAGGATCTGTAATGGTATGGGTATGGCTATGTTGTGGGATTCATTAGGGATGTTGATTGCTCTCCATAGATGCATAATGGCCTTACAATGACCTTAAAATATGAGGCCATTTTGTAGGACCAGGTGCACCCTGTGACACAAACACTGGTCCCTCATGATGTTTCCAAATTTCAGAATGATTACATTCCCAAACCACTAAGTAAGTATAAGAGCGCTTGCATGAACACTACGGACACCTTCCAGGTCTGAACATATTTGAACCTACGCACAGCTAGGCCTTCTATGACAGCATTTCAAGATGGACTGAAGCTCCTCTGAATGCACAGGTGGCCATTCTCCTCATTACCTCCTTGATATATTGTGATATATTGTCAGGTGTTTCCTTTATTTTGTCCACCCCTGCATATCAATGTCAGATGGAGAAAAGAAAAACTTGAAATTCAAGACTAACACAACAATGACGTTTACACATGGAAAGTTGTGCAAACACTACGGTATGTACACAAATCGGCACACACACGCACACACACAGTGTATACTGAATGTCATGTCCGTTTGTAACTGTTAAAAACGACCAGGACAGAAGCCTTAGCATGCAACAACTTTTCTGAATGTGTTTCTCTTTTGTGCCAAAAAAATAATACATCTTTTGGTATTTTATTTTTTGACATTTTTGCCTGTACTGTACAGCTTGATAGTATGGAGTAACTGAAAACATGGGAAGAGAGAGAAAAGAAGGGGATGGCATGTAACAAAGGTCCCCGGCTCGACTCAAACTAAGGACATCACGATTACGTTGGACACATTATGGTCCATCCTGACATCCAAGGAACACAACTTTCATTTTAAATTAAATCTAACTTTGAAAATGATAACACACTGATGGGCACTTTCCAAACCAAAACACATATTTTGTTGAAAGATGAGAGACACTTTTCTAAGTATTATTTACTATTAACAAGTATTCATTTCTGTATTCTATTAGACAAAGACAGACATACTTTGTATGTATTCAAAGAGGATTAATGGTTCACACAGCAAGCATGACCCTTTGTCGATCCATTGTTCTTAATGAAAAAAGTCTACATCACAATACGCCGTGGTTTGTGTCCAGAATCCAACTAAATCCAATCTCACTAAAACCATCAGAACCAACAGTTCTCCTTATATTCTTGCTAAAATGCCAGAGGATGAGGATGTTTCATCAATGGTTGTAATAATACCCAAAGAAATAAAAGCTTCAGAAGTTGATGATAAAATAATAATAAATAAATCAATATAAATATATAAACACTATCATAAACAACACATGTTTAGGACTCTTAAAAATATGCTGAAAAATCATCCTAATTAAGAGAATAATAGCACATAATACATTCATAAAACAGCAACATTATTAAGCAGCTTCAGAGCAACAGCATAAATACAGCGCCACTGTGTTTTTCATTTGAGCACTAAGCTTTATAAAGAACGCATCTTTATTTTATTCAGCCTTCAACATAGGCAACTCCAATAGGCCAAAAACATTTTTAAAAATGTCAGTGCTTGATATGATATAATTATTATATAATTAAGTCAAAACAATTAAAACAAGGCAATAAGCAGGTCCATCAAGTATGCAAATAAGTAAATAAGAGCTGTGATTTAATAGGAAATATAGCAGACCAGCCTGGTCTATGTTTCCCTTTGGCCCTGTATATTTTTCCGTTTGTCTGCAAAAAGAGCGTTTTTCTTAATGTGGCGTGTATACTGACATGGCCATTCCAAACTTAAGGTGGAATTTCACCAATTTTACACATCGAAGTCTGTTTATAGGTCTTGGGAACTACTACTGTATACGTCAAAAAAGTTGTTTACGGCCTTTTGTGGTTCCAGAGGGAACTGCACAAAGTGGGTATTGTAGGTGCCAGGTTCTTCAAGGAAGAAGAATGCATGGAATAAAAAACACAATATATCTGGTTCTGCTGCATACATTTTTATCTTTTTTTTTTTAACTGTCCATCAGGGTGGTACTCTTTTAATGTCTTCGATTCTGTGCCCTAACTGTGCCCACACAAGTCAGAATGTCTCGTGGCACAAGTTTTTGAACTGGCACAGGCTTATTACGTAAGTGCCCAACTCAAAAACAGACTTTGAATACATCATGTTAGCTTGAAACTAAAATGCTGCTGTATTTTCCAAAGTTATAGATAATTTGTTATTTGCAAAGTAGCTCCAGCCATTAGTTTAAAGAGTTTACTTTTGATAAAACGAGAGAAAACATTGTACAGCTCCAGTGCAATTTATTTTCAGTTGAAAAACCAATGAATGGAATTATGCAACACTGAAAAAAAAAATTTAACTGGATATTGTCTTACAAAGTCAGCTTTGATTTTAACAGAGATATAATGAAATATAGCTTTACTACCACGATCAAATCAGTCCACTGATCTGGATACTGAAACCAAGAAATTTTAGGTGGGATCCAGCCAGAGACAGTTGGGAATCCCGCCCTGCTTCCCACACCCAACTGGCCAGCCAGTGGAGAGCTCCATGTGAGCCGGCCAAGCTGCCAGTATGTCCCTGAGCAACCAGGGGATCCATTGTTGTTCAGGGTCAGGTTACAGCCTCACCACGGGGCCCCACCCTGCTCTCTTGGCAGTTCACTGCCTGTTTTGAACAAAGTTGCCTCCTAATGCCAGGTTCCTTGACATGGATATCAAGAGAATCCTTTGGGAGAGAAGGGGAGAGGAATGCCCGGGGAGGAAAAAAAAAAGCCTCCTACACAACCACCATCTGCCTTAGAGTTGGCTATGTCTTTTCAGCCAGTATGTCCCTGCGCCACACCAAGTTAATGGGTGAGATTGTGTAAGTGCTTTCATCTAGTCAGCTGGGGCTCTAAAAGGCAGCGACTGAGCTGCTCAGATCCTCCTCTGAGCCGAGCTTCAAGGGCAGCCATTTTAGGAGCTGACTATGTGCGCTTAGGTGTTCAGCCAGCACACAACATGGACCCACAGATCTGATCCTCTTCCTCAAAGGCAGGCAGCCTGACACTGGAGAGCTGCTGGCAGAAATCTATCTGCCAGATGTACAGTACTGTACCCAAGCCCTCTGCCCACACAGCTCAGCAGAAAACATCTCACACGCTTGCTAGGCTGACTTTGCCTAGTCCTTTCATTTCTCAGGGACATTATCTCTTACATCAAGAGATTTTCAGAGAAATGCTAGAATCCCTGTTCCAGAGAAAGAAAGAATAGGTCAGAGCAAGCGGCATGCACTAACACTTTGTGGAGAGGAATACAGCAAATGCGTTCTGGAGGAGCTGCCAACTACGTTCCACAAGGGGGTCTAAAAATGTGAGGCATGTCTGAACTCCTTTATCTCAGAGCTCTGAAACCCTGAGCCCTGAGGAGGAGACGAGAAGGGCGCAGAGAGAAGCAGAAGGAGAGAGCAGGCCTGAAGGGGAAGGGTGGGAGGAGAAGGGAGGCAGCGAGAGAGCATGACAGAGCCACCTGGAAGACCTTCAGTGGTAAGCAACAGAGGACAAAGCCATCAGACTGGGCTCCCCAGATTCCAAAGTCTACTGACATTTGTTAATCACCAACCGGTCTCTCTGCATCAGCGAACTCTGCCAGCAGTCACACCCTCTACTCAAACTGGCTGACAGCAGCTGCTCTGTCTGAAAGAGGACCTTTGAATAAGCCAGCATTAAGCTGATTAGGAGTACAGAGGTTTTGTCCTTAACTGTTGGTTAGTGCGACCATCTCATGCCGTCGGGGAGAGAAAAATCCACTGATGTGTTGTGATATTATTATATGGCTTCCTGGCTACAGATAATTCATCTGGCAAGGACAGGACATGCATCTTGTCAACCTTCACAGCCTCAATAATGAATGACCCATTGATTGAAAATGACAGCCTACTTTTTAAAGGAAAAATACAGTGGCAATTACAGCAGGTAGCCAGAGCCATGGCAATTGATTTTTGCAGAGATGAGATGACAACATCAGAGAGAAATCAATGCATTTTTAGTTTCAAGTTATTTAAAAAAAAAGGTTTAATACTTCATATTCTGATCTCTTTGGTCCACAGTCTCCACTAGGTTTTCTAAGAAGAAGGCAGAAAGACAGCAGAGAAAGATCTCATTGTGTCTGCAGAAGAGCAGAAAGTGTTGCGTCACAGGACCAGTGAGAATTTGGCCTCTTGCACAAACAGGAGATAGAGAGCTGAAGATCAAGATGGCTACTCCCATCCTCTGATGTCATCAGCCCTGGAGAACTCAACACACAGGATCTGATAGTGTGCTCAGCAGTTGCTCATACACAAATAACACAATGCTTAATATAATGCAATATAATACCACAAACTATGGCCTCAAAATGACCAAAGAGTTGAAACAGCACCTCCCTAACATAAGTCTTAAACAGTCAAAAATTAAACATATAAGCATAACAAAAGTAGCAGGATACTGGTTGCAAGGCTATTATACTGGTCTAGTATTTGTACAGGTGTTCATATGTTCAGCTGCTCTATATAGACAAATGTGAAGAGACAAAATCAACTGTAACACATATTAAATGTGTATGGTGAAACTAAACGCATGACCTTTCAAACTCCAGCCAAACCCACATTCTAAGTATTAAGCTCACATGATGATCATGTTCATCAAGAATGCTACATAAACTAAAAACAAGTAAAAACTGGTTATTAGATTAAATTAAGCTCAGAAAAACAGGCCAAACTGTCACCATCTCTGTTCAATAAAATCATGTATTAGACCTCACCACAACTGTAAACTTTAGAAGGTGATATCCAAACCAACCTGACTTCAATGTAAAAAAAAAAAAAACTTGGCTTCAAAATCAAGTATTGGATCTTGATAGTAGTACACCTCACAAGGTGATACAAGGTTGGTGAGAGGGAGATGTGTTTACATGAATTCAGCTTTTGCAGCTCTTTGCTCTGATTATTTTATCATACAAACGACAGGAAATCTGCCGCACAACACTATGCTCTCTGTGTAAATAACTAATATTCAGATTCTGTGACAATCTCCCCAATGCCAAATCCGTGCCTTTCCCTTTTCTCAGTTTTCCCCACCCCAACACAGTAATAATATGCACCTGTCTTTTAACCTGTGGCACATTATTCCACTTTAAAGCACTTTCTGCCATGAAATATGCCAGCTTGTGACAGGATGCTGCAATAGAAGAATTCTTTTGAGGGTATAAGGCTATAATACATCTGGTCAAGAAGAGTGAATATGACGATGAGCAGTTAAATGTACAACTTTAATAATGGGTATTAATGTTGCTGACATGTAGAAACTAGCTCTTAAAGAGCTTACGGTATCAGACACTGCATTTACATAAAAATAGCTGGAACTGAAAAATTCTAATTTCAAGAGGTACAATATTGGCAACAATGAAAGGCTGTGAAGCAGCTGCTGGCATGTCATGTAGACTGTAGTAGGGCTGCAACTAGCAAATGTTTTCTTTTTTGATTAATCTGACGATTTTTTTTTATTGAATCGATTAAAATTTTGGTCTATCCAAAGTCTAAAAAAAGTTTTAAAGAAAAATACATCACGGCCTAAGGTGGCATTTTCAAATTGTTTGTCTGACCAACAGTCCATAACGCAAAGATATTCAGTTTAATATCAATTCCTCACACGTCAGAAGGTGGGACCATCAAATTATTGGCATTTGTGCTTGAAAAAACACTTTTTGATTTTTAAATTGATTATGAAATTAACCAATACATTTTCTGCCCATCACCTCATTGATTAATCATTTCCAGCTCTACACTAAAGCAACACAGTACAATTATGTTTACATGTCACTTTTGTGTCATTAGACCAAACAGAAGCATCTCATGGCATACAGTGTCTTATTGCCTATGCAAAACCATGCACATAACCCCCCAAAAATTAACAATAACTAATACTTCACCTATATCTTAATTGGAATTATTTTAAAAACGGATAGTAGAACAAGAAATTGTTTAAGCTCAGGTAGCTTTTTATTTTTACTTCCTTATTATAGTCATAAATGTTTTTAACACCTTGATTTTTAGACAAGGGAGACATTTTTGACTGTGACACACTTCACAACAAATACATCACAATTGTAATGTATTTGACCTATGGCAATCGCACTAGACCTTACCAACGATGTTGTTGACAAGCACCAGTGCAAAGTAAGTCTTAGACCAGTTGTGTAACTTCAATTCAATTTCATTTTCATTTGTGGATGGATATTGGTCAGTTATGGAGCTGCAACGATTAGTCGATTCATTGATTAGTTGTCAACTATTAAATTAATTGCCAATTATTTAATAATCAATTAATCCTTTTGAGTTATTTTTTAAGATATTTTCTGGTTTCTTTACTCCTCTATGACAGTAAACTGAATATCTTTGGGTTGTGGATAAAACAAGACATTTGAGGACATCACCTTGGGATTTGGGAAACAGAGATCAACATTTTTCACCATTTTATGGACGTAACAACGAATCGATTAATGGAGAAAATGATCGACAGATTAATCGATAATGAAAATAATCGTCAGTTGCAGCCCTAGTCAGCTCATCCCTTAATATCAAATTGTGAATGCATATTTATTTTCATTGGATCACCTACTGGGATATTGTCTTCCCATGCTGTGTGCAAGCCTGCCCACCCACCCTTGTTATCACACATTTTGTTTTAAGTTTAGTAAACATTTAACGGCACAACTTGCTTTCCCTGAATATGCCAAATCTGCCTACGTGTCTCTGAATCTACGCAGTGTTCCTTTATACAAAGCAATATTCAGTCGGAATAGTGAGATATTTTTAACTCACAAAGATTACCACCATTACACTAATTTCAAATATGTTTTCCATTATAATTGTATTATTACATTAACATTTGGGATACTTAACCATTTTTATTAGGTAGTTAAAGGTTCATAAACTTTACAGCTGACTTCCTTCGTACAGGAAGTAGAAGTGAATAGTGAAGCAAGTGCTTTGTGGAAGGATGACATTTTAGTCAAAGAAATGTCACATCTTCTGTTATTCTATAAAATTATTACATTGCTCCTGATTCATCCGTGTTTTGATTTCTGTGATTTACATAAAATACTAAGGACTAAGGACCTCATGGCTGATTTTCAACAATACCTGTCTTTATCACAGCATGACAAACCTCTGTGCAGCCTTTCAGTAGCTTTAGTATCTGAAGGCTCAAATCATCGTGCTGATGCAAGCATGGGCCAAGTCAAGCAGCAGCAAGAAATATTTATTTTGGCACCAAACCTTTAATCATTCTCTTTACCAGATACAACTGAGGGACTTTGAAACTAGAAAAACTGAGGTAAGCCTTTGGTTTCAAAGTAGAAGGGTTTTTTTGCGCGTCCTACACCTGGTGACTGCATCATCAGGTGTAAGATTTGATGATTAGAGCCTGTGGATGAGGTAATTCACAACTGTGCTGGTTTACTAGGCATTTAACTTGCAATATTACAGGTACAATGTTACAATATTAGTGTTTTGTAGACTGACAGTAGTTATTTGGCACAAAAGTAAACCTATGATGGATACTTACAGAAAATATTTTCTTTTTAAAGCTACTTCAGTACCATTTTGACTGTAAGACACCTAAACTATGTTCAAGCTACATTTCAATTTTTGAGAAAACATGAAATCTATACCCCTAGTAAAATCAAGAAAATTCCAACATGCTGACAGAAGCTCTAAATTTGTTCAAAGAGGGCAATATGTGGGACTACACTTGACAGGGTTCTAACTGTATTAGGCATAACTCCTAAAACAGGTTGAAAACAGACTTACTCAGATAGAACACCAAAACAGTTCAGACTTGGTGACTGCCACTAACATCCAGGCTGTCCTGAGTTGCAAATAGTGCCACCACAGACGCTGACTAGAAGGTCAGGACAACTGAGTCACTCCTTCCACATCTGTGGGAAATCTTAACACACCAGCGAACTGACTTAGCATTAGGACATTCAATTTTATCACAGCTTTCTCATAAAATAGTTTAAAGAAACCATTACTTGCATGTTCTCAATGCCCTTATCTATGGAAATTACAATATTTAATTGAATTTCCTGTAAACATTCTTGGAAGTTGTTTTGTGGTGTTCTAAGCATAAAACGGCACACCTCATCGGTATAAAGTTGTTCCCATCTATGTTTGCAACTAATGATTATTCATTTTGTCAATAAAATGTCCAAAAATGGCACCCATTATAATTTCCCAGAGCCCGAAGTGGCATCTTAAAATTCTTTGTTTTATCTGACCATTGATTCAAAACCAAAAGATAAATAGTTTACTATCATATATGACATGGAAAAGCAGCTAATCTTCATATTTGAGAAGCTGAAAAAACAGCCAAACAGCTGCCATCTTTGCTTGAGAAATGACTGAAACGATTAATTGATTATCAAAATAGTTGCAGATTAAGTGTCTGTCAATCGACCAGTAACTCATGATGGCTAATGTTAGCTAATGTTAACAAACATTAAATAGATATCCCTGTGTGATATCACTGAGTTACTTCACTGAATTCCTGACTCTTCTCTACAGTTGCACTGTTTTAGAATTTAACATTATCCAGTCACTTGTGACAACAGTGGCTGGCTAGCAAGAGTTACATAATCTCACTATTCTATAAAGATCCATTCTATAAAGCTATAAGCTATATCTTTATATATATATATTTGTTTTTAATTTAACAATGTATCAAATTACGATGTGAAAACAATGTGACAAAGTGAAAGAGGTCGCTCATAGTGATGGTATAGAAAATGATCACCTCAATCTGCAGCTCTCCTCGGCTTTACGGAGCTTTACTGCGAGTTTTAGCGTTTTCGTGGTGTTGTTTTCACCTCAGCAGACAGCTGTTTTTAGTGAAAAAGCTCTAAAAGCGCACTGTACACTACCTGCTCAGCACCAAACAGACAGTTAGTGACTAGCTGGTGAACATTGTGGAACCTTTAGCAGCTGAAGAGCCAAATATTTCCCTCAGGAGTTGACCAAAAACAGAGATAAAAGAGGCTGAATAATGGACTAAAATTCATCAGGTGGACAGAAACACGACTCCAAATGAATGCTAATGTTGCTCCGCAACTGCTGGATGTATAAATAAGCAAGTGTTTGCTAACAAGTTCACCATATCAACTAGAAAGGTGACGATATGTCAACGTTTTGTTTGCAACTTGTTTCCGCTGCCCCCAAGTGGCCAAAAAAAAAAATCAGATATTGAAGGTTGAAATAAAATATTATGATAAAACAAAATGTAAATAAAACAAGATGACATTGTTAACAGTGTTATGGGGCCAGACACATTTATGATATAATTTTCTGCACATTCCTGTTGTATTATTTATGGTGAACAGACACAGGGCTGCTATCAACAGCCAAAGGGTAACCAGGAAGCATAATTAACGTTTGGACTGTCAGCTAACATGCAGCCAAACGTGCATGTGCCTACATTGTCTTAGCCATGCATGCACAACATTCATAAGAGAAAGAACACAAATACACACACGCACACAGTTACCCAGCACCATCACCACCTCAAACACACACAAAGTCGGATTTCCAGCATCAACTTGTCTTGGATTTTTCATAGCTTTGCCTCACCTGCAGGTCTCAAAACACACATTAAAGGAATGGGTTCTGAATATGTCACAGAGCATTATTCCCTAAAAAGGATCTCCCAAGAATTTCTTAATACACACTTTGGAAGTAATTTTGGTTCAGTTTAGGAATGGTGCCCTCAAATGCAAGCCAGCCAGAATAACAGCGTCTGGTTTGTGGTGATTCTTTAGCCTGCGTGCAGCTTACACTCTTGTTGGCTCACAGTTAGGCTTTTATCTGTCAGCACTGTAGCAGATAACAACACTAGTTCAAAAGAGGAAAGCTGGTGCGACCTGAATGACCTTCATATTCCCATACTGTGCCGCTGCCTAATCCCCTCACAGAAGAATAACATATTGACAGATACAACCACAACACTGAACGGGAGTCTCATACTGTGTTAGTAAGCATGTAAAGTGGAGATAATGTATGTAGGTGCTGTGTATCACTAATGCTCTTTTTGGGTTTTTGCAGATTTTCATGAAAAGCTGATCAATTTAAACAGATTAACCTGTTGTTGTCCCTTTGCATCCCAAAGTGTTGAGTTCCCTGCTGCAAGAAGACACCAAAGTTTACAGTAAACTAAGTAAAACAAAATGCCAATCTCAGTTTCTTGGGACCCAATGAGATGTCTTCAAATTGCAGGTTTTGACTAACCAGTAGTCCATGTTTTTTTATCTTGCTCCATCATCAGGTCAAAACTTACTTTGGTTTATGACCAAATACCTGCAAAACTAATGACATCCCCATCAGCCTCAGGTGTACTTTGTGTTTAGTGCTACTTGTTAGCATGCTAACATGCTAAACTAAGATGGACAACATGGTAAACATTACACCTGCTTAACACCAGCATGTTAGCATTGTCACTGTGAGCATGTTAGCATTTAGCTCAAAGCACCGCTGTGCCAAAGTGCAGCCTCACAGAGCTGCTAGCGTGGCTTAAACAAGGCTACTACTTCAGCACTACACAATAGTGATTTAAAGTAAGATAAATAATGAATGTATAAATACATAAATAAATTATTATATTATAATATTTTCAAAAAAAATCGTGATTTCAAAATTCTTTTATATATATTTAAGTAAAGTCAGGAAATAATGAGAATTAAATGTCACCTGACTTACATGACTGGAACTCCACGTTAGCCTTAATACCTTGATTATTGCAGATGCATATAAACATGTAATAATAATCCCCATTACTCTAATAGGTAATCTAATAGACTTTGACATTGGAATTCATTTACAATACCACAATCTAACCACCTGAACCTGACAGATAGATCTTGTCTAGTCCTAATGCATATCTGTTTCATTACAACAATGTTTCAGCTCATGGGTGATAAGAACAACAGTGAGCTGAACAGTGACCTCACTCCTCTCTGCCTGTGATCAGAGCAGAGCACTTCCTTAAATGATGTGATCACATGGTGCTGCTCATTTGAGGAACTCTGAATACACAGAGATGAGACATTGATCCCACCTGGCCGATCAATGGACCAGACCTTTTCAGAGAAGATGTGAGGAATCAATAATGTTCGGTATAAACGTTTTGTCATAACATTCATCAGACATCTGCTGGAATGGAATGAAAAGGATCAGAATGGCATGAAATACAGCACAAAAAACTGCTGGGAATACAACAGTAATGCCATCACACACCTCCCTGTAAACTGTTGGCATACATATTAACTTGAAATATTTTGATTTTAATTATTTTAAGCTAAAATTACATCAAACTTTAGGGTGCTCTCCAACTATGCTATTTTTTATAGATTCTGTTTTAGTTTTTATTCTCTGAGGTCAATATGCTGAATAAATATGCAATATTAATCATCTTTTAAGCTAAATCACCAGCTATGCAGCTACACATTTGGATCCTAATGCTGAGACCATCTCATGTTAATAATGAATCAACTAACTGTGGATGTGGCCAAAAGTCCAAAACGTCGCTGAGAGTGGCCAAAAACATCAACATTGTCATAAGATATTATCAGACACCTGACTAAAAATGCTGCCGTTAATCTGGCAACAAATCTGTTTCAGGAAGCATATGGCATTCAAAAAAGTAGGTCAACCATTAACCAAGCTAACACAGCTTTGACCAGAAACATTCTTCTAGCTCTCCTTCATCTCAAGCCACAAGTCCATAAGTCCAAATATCTGATATAAAGCAACAACACTCTGCATTAAGATAATGTAAGCAAGATAATGTAATTTTTGAAATGAGAATTAACACATTCTACAAATTAAAAGGTGAATTCATGAGAAATAAAAACGCAACCTTGTTCAGTTCAGTACACTCAGGGTCTTTGCTACTACAGCCTTGGTCTGGTATGACCGGTAGCTTATGGTGGCTAATGTTAGCTAATGTTAGCAAATTTTAAACAAATATTACTGTGTACCTGACTTTATTGAGTCAGTTCTCTGACCTTATGACTCTGTGCTACTGTTAAACTACATTTTAGAATTTACCATCATCCCATAATTGACACGTGTTGCCACAGTTGCCGCCAAAGTCACATATGATCGCTGTAAATGGAGATAAAGAAAGGTCTGTTCATCATGTTGGACTGCCGCGTTTGACTGCACTGGTTCACTTTTAGAGACAGGAAGTGGTTTTCCCAGCAAGGCTGCTTAACTTGCTAAAAATAGGTTTTTTAAATTAAATTGTAATTTCATATTTTGTTTTCATATGAGAGTTTTTTAAAAATGTCTACAGATGATGAAAAATTACTGTAATGACTGCATTTTCGTTTTCAGATTTGGTGTTAGAAACTTTTCAGTTATTACAACATTACACAGACTGTGTAATGCTCTTATGAAACTCCTTTTTACCTTTTTCTTTTTAAAAAGGGGAAACATTTTCCCCAAAAAGGTTTTAGTGTCTTAAACAATTCTCTTCCC
The DNA here is from genome assembly GCF_020085105.1 of Siniperca chuatsi. Taxonomy (NCBI): domain Eukaryota; kingdom Metazoa; phylum Chordata; class Actinopteri; order Centrarchiformes; family Sinipercidae; genus Siniperca; species Siniperca chuatsi. Next base: position 10,291,743 of record NC_058059.1, read on the forward strand.
CTTCTAGCCAACACAACAGCTGTGTAGTATTATGAGCTGTGCATTACAGTAAGCATTGTCATTAAGGTGATGACCTGTACTCGATGTGCCATTGCTCTATATTTAGGAATTAAAATCAAAACCTTCTACCTTGGTTTCATCAGATCACAAGTTCCACTTCCTGTCATGGGAATGAACCATATGCTCTCAAAAATTTACATGTGCTTTTTGGTGAAAAGTAGTCTTCATCTCGTTACTCAGCTCACAAGTGTTCAGAACACATGAAACTCTTGCTAAGTGCATGTTGTGGAAAGACTCTGCTATACAGTCCTTCAGTTATTTTTAGCTTGCTGTTGGCCTCTTGGTAGTTTTTCCTTCAGAGCTTCCTCTTTACACGACAATCCATCATAGAAAGATGACCTGATCTAGATAAGGTCCTGATGGTGCCATAATTCCTCTGTCTTCAAGTTTGTCTTCACTATGTTCCAGAAAAAAAGGGTGTGAAAGAGTCTCACAGTAGATCTGATTTTAGATCTGTTTCCTTATCTGAATCGTTCAGCAGTAACATCTCAAAAACGTTGTGTCGGCTGCTAGCTGTCCATGCTCGTCTCTGCACACTTTGACATTCACTGAAAATCTTGTTTTATTTGAATCACTTCACTTAATTGAATAAAAATTTGCTCACTTCTTGATTTTCAATGCAACTAACTGAATCTTAACACAATTACAACCCTGAATTAATGATCTATGCGCATACTTAATGCAACTGAAATGTTTACTCATTCTTAGCACAGAGGGACTACAAACAGTAGCCTTTTGTGTTTAACTTTCTTTTACTGGTTACTTTAACTGACTGAATGAGGGGGGGAAAAGTCTGGATTTTTGGTGAACATTCAGGAAACCAGCTCAGTAATCCCAGATTGTCTCAGAGGACTGGTAAATACAGGTGCAGAGCCTTTCAGACGCTGCAATCTAGCAAGCTTTGCTGATCTGTCTGCACCCTGACCTTCACTGGTGTCACATTCAGAGGGCGTTAAAAAGAAACACTTCACTGCTGCAGGTCCAGGCAACACTTAAAGGGGTCTGGGTAAAAGATCATGTAGGCTTACCACCATCCTAATAAGTTGAATGAATGCAGTTTTAATGGGAGAAAATTAAACAGGAGATGCAGAGCTGAATTATTTTTTACTGTATCACCAAATGGGTGTTTACATGATATTATTACCCTTAAAACTAAAATATCATACTTGGGATTTCATCTGATTTGACATCAAATGTTAATGCATTACATGATATGAACATGTGCCACCTTGGTAATAAAGGACAATGAGCAGAGTCTAGAGGATTTAAGAATTTTGATCTTTGGACCTCAAAGTATTCTGCTGACTGAGACCTTCAAGCAAGTCCTCACATTAAAAAGAGAGACGAAGAAGCTGAAAGGGAGAGGGAGGAATGCCATTAGAATTGCTTCCTGTTGCAATACTATGCTAATCCCAGGAAAAGATGATAATTTTCTATTTTATGTGTGGGTCGTCCATACTGCATGGTCAGACAGCGCCTGTGTCAGCCTGTCTCTCTCTGACAGATGGTTACCTGACATCACCCACTCAGTCAGACAGCTTTTAATACTTAATATCACTGCGCTCGCTCTCCTCTTTATATTATTTCTTTGCAAACCAAGACATTTCCTCTCTCAATCAAACCATCCAATCCAACTTGCTAATTACATGAAAAGAAGCTGGCCATCATGGTACAAGTAACCTTGCTCCAAGGGTAGCCTTTGTGTTTAGCAAAGGGCTCGGATTGTTCCTTCTGAAAATGAGGACGGCTGAAACACAGAGCACTCAGTAGCAACGTTTGACCTCTTTTGCACAGAAGATAATGACCAAGCAGATTAGAAGGAGACAAGAATTAATGGCCATCTTGTGGCTACTGTCTTCAGGTTGTCCACCACGAAAAAAGAAAATACTACTCCATTCAAAATGTAGCACTTACAGTCTTTTACATCTCCTGCATTTACGTTTCAATCATGAGCCTTCAGAGATATTTATGTGACCTTCATGCCTGAAATTTTCACAAAGCAACAAAACATGGGCCTGGTAAATCCCTCAGCTAAAGCCTGCTGGGTGTGAAGGTTAGATAATTAATACCCTTACATAGTCACCCCCTTCATTGCTGTTAACAAAACCAAAAATGAATCTTTTCATCTAAGCTGATCTTTTTTTTCTAGCTGCTGTGTGCCTGTTCAATGCAAAAACCATTAAATGAAAAATGCAGTTAATAACAGAAGTCAGAACCCAGGAAATCAAGTAGTTGAGTGAAGATAAGAGGTGGAAGCAAGCAGACATGCATGAGTTTGAGTTCTCTGGAAGTCTACTGCTCAACCTTCCCTTAGTATAGCCACCTCACTTGGCTGCTCTCTCGTGTCTCTCTCTCTCTCTCTCTCTCTCTCTCTCTGGGCTGACAGAATTATCTTCTGGATCAGAGCTGAGGCTGGGCCAATGCTCCACACAGAGGACTCCATTTCACACAGCCAGCCCCACTGTGGCCAAGGAGACACAGCCAATCATGCTGGAGTATCAGTGGCATGGCCATCCACCATTTTGTGCTCCTCAAGGTCTTTGACTGTCCTGCTCAGCTGAGTGGAGCTGCCTCTGCTCGCTCTGCTATCTTGTTACACAGATGGAAGTGTTTAACTTTAAGAGCACAGACCTGAGCGAGCAGCTTCCCCTCCTGTCTGTTCCTCCGCAGACTGTCATGGCAGTCAGCAAAAGCAGAAGTGAGATGTGTGGTTTTGTTCGCTGCAAATATGGCCACCTAGATTGCAGCTCTGCTGTTCTTCACAAACTGAAGGCAACGTCCAAAAGAGATCTGAGGACTGTGAGTCTAAATATGGAGCTTTCGATCACCCTGTCATACAAAACTTTAAGAAGATATGTGTAAGCTCCTGTAGATAACATTATCAAATACAGGTGACCCAAATAAATGTTTTAGTGCTTCTATGAGAGAGGTAAAATGTTTTTTTTCCAGATTGAAAAGCATAAAAGATAAAACTTGGGACAACCCTCAACAACATGATTAAATATTCCATCCACAAATGATTAAGTGCACAATTTAATTAATACCCTTAGGCGTGATTATTTTTGCAATTTTATATGGGAAGGAATAGGTAGATATATTTGGTTTTCTCAAGAGGTTTCTTCCCTCGAGCTTGAAGAGAAAAATTCTCAGAAAAAGAATTCTATCAAGTACTGTACACAAGTAGGCTACAGCAACAAAAAAAAAGCTGCACACACAATACATAAGTCTAAACCATACATGATCATAGTCAGACATATGAGGCTGACAATACGCTTCATGCAGATGTCCTAAAACTTTAAGACACTGGTTCATGGGCTAAATAAACACCACTGAAGAGTCGGGAAAGTGAAGGATGTCCAAGGACAGATCTTGGAGTGAAACCAGGAAGTGTTTTTCCACAAAGACAATTACTCCAGGAAACCATACATTCCACGCAGCCTTGTAGTCCATCTCTCCTAGGAAACCATCTCCTGACGTAAATCAATCTGCTGCTGTCTCAAATAAATATACCATATACGGATAGCTGGTAACAAACACAGACTAAGGTCAGCTCTAGAGGTGCCACAATCCAATCCAATAATTGAGTAAAGTATGTGATTTGTATGATGTGACTATGATGTGACTTCCTCCTCAATCTGAGCAAAACCGTCTTCTCTCATCGCATCTCAATCAAAACTCTAAAACCTTGATTTCATTCCTGTTTTCCTTTTATCTATTAAAATGCTTTCAGCAGTATCTAATTCCACCAATTCACCAAAAAAGAAAAAAAAAGATTACAAGAAAAGGCTGTGCGATACACTGAAAGGTTTCTTGTAAGTGGTGTTCAGTGGATAACTGCCAGAAAACGCTGCAATGCTGACTTCCTTGTAAGCCTGACATGGCAGTTACTACAGTTACAGGGAGTGGGTGAGGTTACAAGCTAGTCAGGATGGGGTATTTCAGAGTGACCAAAAGAGAGCACGGGAAGCAATAAAAAAAAGAGCCGAAAAGTCAAACTCTGGTTTCCTTGCAGAAATGTTGGAAGATAGACAATTTGGACAGCTTTTTTGAAGCTACTGGTAAGTTTATCTAAGAAGAGAAGAGGTGAGGTTCCTCTCCAGGTTCACCAAACCGACGTCTTGAGGCAACAAGTTTGAGAAGGGAAAGATGAGAGACCCATCAATATTAACTTACCACTGAGACCTCCTTTCCAAGCTCTTAAATATTTAATCGTCCTTGGACAGCTCTGTTGCTTCGTAGGCCGAGCCAGTGTGGATCCCTTCTACAAGAACACTCCTGTTCCTGCTCAATGAAGGCCTTGTCCGGTGGCACCACACTGCCCAAGGAACGGGCGTCTCCAAAGAATTCAGGATTTTTTCCACCACAGGCAGCTTGAAGCTGACAGAGTTGGTTCACTGTGTCTTATTAGAGTAGGGCATGAATCCTGAATTCAGGCTGGAAACCTGAGTATGCCGTGATGACTTAATTTATCTCACTGGACAAACTGTCACACTGGCACAGCCACTTTACACTTGAAATCTTTATTTTCTATAAAACTAACCCCCTATATGCTTAACATAAGTGTGCTGAAAAGACAGACACAACTGTGAGCTATACAGAGCTACAAGCATTTTTCTTTCCAGGAGGGGAATGGTGACGTTTGAACTGTTGATGTTCTGATGGAAAGCAGAGAGGAGGAACCAGTTTTGCAGTGGCACGACGTGGCAACTGACAACAGAAACTGGAATGACACCTCTAGCAAGCCACTTCCTTGTTCCATTTAAACTCTGACATGATGTTGCTTTTCAGTTTTTTTTTTCAAATAGGCCTATATCTAGTTATACAGCATTTAATTATTCAAAGGATCCTGCCAGGTTTTCACTGTAACAATGCCACACTTTCCAATCTAATTCAAATATCAAAATCAAGAAAGAAACGTGTTTATGGAGTGAGGAAGGTCACATAAAATGGAAGAGAAAGTAGTGAGGTTTTTGCTTTGCTGTAATGACTATAGTGTTTTGGATCTGGGGCCTGTGTGTTTCAGCACACTTACAAGTGTAGCAGCAGGGCCAGGCTGCATCTCATGAGCCATGCATCATGTCAAGAAAGCACTCACTGGAGCATTTCAATTTGCTTTTGTGCGTCTCCCTGGCCTTCTTCACTGCCCCAGGTAGAGAAGAATGGAGGAGTGCATCACCCAATGTGAGTGAGTGAATGAGAGGGGGGAAGCAGTGTGTGTGTGTGTGTGTGTGTGTGTGTGTGTGCAAGAGACACAGAAAGAGTATCAGAGTGAGTGATGAGCTTCACAACCACTTCCTTCCAGCATTCAAACCATCACAGAAGTCTCTCTTGTTTAATCCTCTGTCCTCTCTGTCAAGCTTTTTTAAGCATAATCCTGAAATACCTTGCAAAAATCCAGTTATATAATTTTTTTTCTAAAAGTATCTGCCATAGTTCACTTCTGCCCTGTCACCTTAAAGCTGAACTGCAGCGACAATGTGTGTTAAATATTTTATGCGGAGGTAAAAAGTCAACCAGTTTGATTTGGATAGCCTTTGTAGCACTCCAAACATGATACAAATATGTAGTCAGGCACACATTTGGACCATAAAATCACAATTAAAGCTACAAGGGTCTACATAAAAAATTAAGTTTAGATGTTTTGTGTTCTGACAGTATCTTATAGCATGTTGCAAGATACTATGTTATCTGTTTAATAAATCATTGCTGTGTAAATATATTATAAATGGAGTATATTTAACAAATTACAAAAACTTTATAAATATGAAGCTACTAGAGGAAGGACTGGATAAACCCGCTTGGGGCGCCTATTGAGCCCCCCAATCACATATTGCCCCAATGCTTTTGCCTAAAGTCCCAGAAGCCAACCAGTGTTTCTATGCTGGAATACAACCCAGACCCCTGTGTGTCAGTTAGGCTAGTTTGTGATAAATTGATTAAACGCAAATTGGTTCAATTCAAGTCAACATATTCATATGTCTTGTTTTGTCTTATTAACAGTCTAAAATATCCAATATATTCAATTTACTAACATACTATGACAAAGAAAAGCAAGGGTTTACAGTTATATCAGTTTACAATTAAAAAAACAGATATAAATAGCAAATCCTCACATTGGAGAAACTGGAAGCAGAAAAAAGTTTCTTATTTTTGCTTGAATGATGACTGAAATGATAAATCGATTGTCAAAATTGATTCACTTTCTGACAATCGAAGTGCCGATTAATCGACTAATCATTCAAGCATTACAATTTAGACACAGGCCCTCTATAAGACAGGTCATCAAGCTTGGGTAAAAATGCAGGAACCACCTTAGGGCCCTGAGCTTTTCAGTTTTTAATTTACTTTAGTGGTGTATATTACCAGACAAATGTGTAATTAATCAAATTACAGCAAAGTAATTGCCACAGAGAATCTGGGGCCCCTCTACAGTTGCCCACTTTGTCCTGTTAGCGATCCAGCCTTAGTTCACTATAACACAAACTAGTGGAAATGCCATTTCTGCCACAGCGAAAGCAAACAGCCCTGACCCACACGACCTTAGCTGGTGAGCTGAACTGAAAACCTGAGCACACAGATTAGCTGCTAGTGTAGCATGAATAAGCTTAACAACTGATAAAGAGTCAAGAATGTGTTGAAGACTTGTGAAAGTTACTACAGGAGCTCTAAGTGCAAAGAGACAGCACACACAGTGTCAGTATCCCCGAGACAATCTGTGTAGACTCATAAAAAAAAAAGAAAAAAGAAGGAAACATCACAATCACATCCAGAGTTAAATCACTGGGCTCATTTGCAGAACACCCACCATCCACCAGACTACATCCACTGCACCCGTCTGCGAGACAAATGTGTCGACCGCAGCAGATTCCTGCCTGGCCGTTCTCCTTGAGAACCTGCTTGCCCTGCCACGCCAGGGAGAAGGAGCATCGCCACCATTTTGATTGCTCTTCTCAGCCCCAGCATTGTTGCAGCACAGTGTGTCAAGCTCACAGTCTCCTTGTCAGCAAGATTTCACACAGTGGCCAGGGGAACTGCAGAGCGTAGCACAGCCACACACACACACACACACACACACACACACACACACACACACACTACAGCTTGCAAACACACCTCCTTCACTCTCCAGACAGGCTGGTCAACCGACACTTTAAGATATAATGTGTGAAAAGTCAACTAGGGCTGGACTGTGGACGTACAGTGCATTACAGTATACAGTAGAGTGTGTTAGTAGATGACCAACAACCTCATCCATTAGTCCAAATAACTTTTAAAGTCATTTAATATACTTGAAAATAAATAAGTACTATCTTGCAATAACTGGCACATGTGCCGCCAAATAAACAGATGGGGGGGGGGGTCCACTAGTCCCTCTGTAAATAATTAGTCTATAAATCAGAACTATTTACTTTTGAATTTAGAGCCATCACAGACTATGTAGATAACAGATACAAAGTATGTCCAAAAACTCGTCCAAAACAAAAGCAGAGAATCATCTTGAGAACTTCCTTACAGAAACTATCTGCACAAGCCATTACTTCTCTCTCACACACACACACACAGAAGAGAGAGAGTGTGTGTGTGTGTGTGGTGAGACCACTTTGTTGAACATTAACTACCTGCATGTTCAAAACGCTGCATTATTCAGGATTAAAATTCCCATCTCATTCACGTGTCCCTCAGCCAATCACAATCCCAAACACTGTAGGTCTACTGTCCAAAGGTGTCACCTGCAAATCTTTAAAAATCCCACATAGTTACAAGCCAAAATTGTGTGTAATCGTGTAAATGAAAGCAGCAAGTTCATGGAGTTAAAACACTGTAGTTAACCTTGAAAGCCCCCACTAAAGGATCTAACCTCACTTACTTTTCAGAGTTCTTCTGCTTCCTCTAGCAGACTAAACTTCCGAGCTGAAAACGCAGAAAAAAGCAGCAGAAGAAGAGGAAGCAGAAGAAGAAGAGGTTGTGGCCGATTATTTTTTGAACACAACCTTTGTTCTGGCGTGAGGGATCCTGCCTGTCTGACTCCAGGGCTCTCCTTGGAGACTCATCTGCTTTCCTCCATTTTATGCTGAAGCCCTTACTAGTATGACATACCTGACTTGAGACCAGTGACAGCAAATAGGCATCCAAAACATTGCAGGGGACAAGCGGGTAACAATGTAGCAATAAGCACAAAAACAAAACATTAGAATAAAAATATATCAAAGCCACGCTGCGTTTACATTCATATCACCACCATCAAGAGATGTCTCGCTCCAACCCTGTGGAGAACCGACTCAAAATCGCCATCAGATATGGTTTCTTTTTTTAAATTGAGAAGAGCGGGGGAGGAGGGGGAGCACATAAAACCTCCTCACACTGGACATGGCTTTCATAGTGAGTGTGTGTGTGTGACTGGACCAGCGGCTATGCCAGCTCCTCTGTGTCGCTAATGGAGGCTGGTTGGGAGAGGAGAGCAATCCGTGCAATGGCTTCTCCATGAAGCTAACGCGCAACAACACGCACGGCCGGAGAGGGGACGCACAGCCGGGGCCAGTAATTCCCCTGACCAGACATGTCAGAATAACAAAACACTCCGCTCCGGTGCTGCTGAAACACGTAGGCGACCCCTCTCTACACCGCCGCGTCCATTTCCTTGTGTCACTTTGACAACAAACCGACAGGCGACATAGCGAGGAAGCGGTAGGTTGGTTAGGATATTAACTGGGAAGCGAGAAGACCCACTTGACTTTGGCTGCATGGGTGCCAGCCGGAGCGCCCACCCGACTAAAATCTCGCCCCGGCTTCCTCTCACAAGTCGGCTGGACCTGGACTAAACGGAGAACAGAGGGGGGTCAGCTCTTTCCAGGTCATTCACGAGGCGCTCTCCAAATTATATCCCATGATCTACCATACCGACGTTCTCGCAGACCTTGAAAGCCCAGCCGAAATCTTGGCGAAACTGGAAATATAGTGCAAGAGGGTTAAACTCACTGGTACAATCTTCTCCTCAAGCGATCCTCCCAAAAGTTGTCCTCGTATTTCATGCGTGCGCCCGGTCGGTCTAATGGATGATCGCCATCTTTCCTGCTTCTCCTTTGCTGCAGCTGCAGATGACCTGAGATCCGTCTGTCTCTGAATAATGAGCAACCACACAGACAAGGAAGACAATCTGCAAAGCAGGCTACACAAAGAAGTTTGGGAGACTAGCAAGCACCAGAGGGTGCACAAGAGTTTACGATGAGACGAGGGAGCATCAGCAGGATGGACAACGTCTATGTCTGAGAAGCTCATCCTTCATCTAGACTGAAGTCAGATAGCCTGCAAAGCCTTATCAGTGGCTCAGACCACCACCAGATACATGCGGGCACTGTGAATTTTATATAGGCTTTCCATACTGTGTCTGCCACGTCATGGGGTTATCTGTAGTTCACTTTGGTGGTGATGATGCTGCTTCACACTTCAACCAGAGACAACAAGATAGACAGACATATAGATAGGTAGATTTGTTAATACAGAGTTGACACACATCCCAATTTTATAAAATAAATATATCAAAATACATGAATAATAAAATATATAATTTCTTTCTTAAACACTGCCTCCAACCAATGATCACTCCCCCAAAGGTTTATCATCTTTAATCAAATAAAATCAAAACAATAAACATTTTACATAAGAGTGTTAATTAAGTCTCTCCTTCATTCAGAAAAAAAAACAGGGTGATGTGTTGCAGTATGCTGTCATTACTGTAAAGTAGACATGCTGCTGTTGCTGCAGGCTGCTGCTCTGCTCTGTCCACCAGCTGCTAACAAAGGGGGAGCCCAAGACAAAAGGTGCAGGGTCCTGCTATGTCAGTGTAAGGATGGGGTGGGTGGGTGTGGGGTTGAGCGCCAAGAAGGGGCAAGCAAAGGAGGGTGGGCAGTGAGGAGAAGAGTCTACCTTGCATGACTGAGCGACTATAATGTCATCTGAGAACATTTATCAGCCTCGATGGCTTTTGTTGAAAATAATTTCACTTGTTACGCTTAGAATGTTGTACTTAAATATATTTAGACTATTTACACACTATAAGTGTTCTTGTCATATCACTGTGAGATATTTTAGATATGATGACAATTTCATGAGCAATGTAGACTTCAGAGTTCTTATGTCATTAGCCCTCATCTTCATACACTCAAATTATCTTACGAGATTTAACTACACTGCATGATGTTATTTTTTTCTATAACTGACTGATAAAAGTCAAGAAGTAAAACACTGAACATTATCTACCCCTGGGTCTAGAACGTATTTTTGTTGTCTTGCAGAATTATTTTTTAATACCTATTCATAGTCATTACTGTGATATGTGTGTGTGAGTGAAATGCATTGTGTTTTTATTTTGTCTTTTGCATACGGTAGATGGCAATAACAACATCTGCCCTGATTATAACAAAAGCATGTGAACTGTTCTGCACAGTTTTTTTTTCAATTAAACAGCAAGTTTTGATTTATATTCAACAAAAAAGTTGCTTGAATCCCAGAAACGTTGTTTTTTTTACCCGATAATCCTGACTGGGACATTCAAACACCTGACAAACCTCGGCCACAAATCTTGTGAGCGGGTTTGCTAGTGATTGTTCGCTGATTTACAGCAGAGACACAGAGAGGAATTAAATTTGTGTAAGATACAGACGTAGTTAATCATGTTTGACAAGTGTTAGTGTTGCCTCTTGCGAGGTTTGGTTATGAATTATGGATTGTGGAATACATATTTTTTTGTGGAATTTAATAGAAAGCTTCAGATGAGAAATTACATTCAGTCAGTCTTTGTATCACGAACCTGCTATCCGTGTCACCAGTGCTAATACAGGGCTAGGTTCTCCACAATGCTGTTAAACAGTGTGATACAAACTGTCTAAAATATGTGGCACCTTGGGATCTGAATCATGTGAGAATATGAAATATATAATGTGCTGTTAAGCATAAGGTGACAGATGGAAACAGGAATGAGCCTTTTTTAAGTGCAGGTTCATAGTGCCAGTTCTCCTGTTGCAGTGACGTACATAGCCCCATGTCTTTCCCAAACACTGTGGTAAGTGATCACTTGGCCCAAAAATGATTTCCTCCTCCTTCAGGGTTACCTCTGATGCCCTTTTATTCATTATAATGAATAAAAGGGCATGCTTTGTTTTGTTTTTTACTGAGCATCTTCAAAAGAAAATTAAAAACATACAAAAAAATACCTGTAATATTTATGCCAATAACATTTTTGATGTCTCAACAGATCTTTGAAGGACTGTCTCTGGAGGAACGACGTGTGAAATGCACACACACCCATGCAGACACACACACACTGTGTTGACAGTGCGTCCTGTAGGTGCCAGGTAGCAGCCGGGGGTTTATCATGCTGCTTGGACATATGGCTGCTGCGGCAAATCTGATTAATATGGGATGGCCAGGAGTCCAGCGTACAGACTGCACCAGGACATCCCCACTGGTCCGGCCTCCCCCGCACACCGTGCCAGGCCTCCATCCAGCACTGCTAAAAACAGACCAGGCGTCAGGGATTCAGATGGTCTACGCGGAGGGAGAGCGGGAGGGGGGGCTGTACAGATTTAGAAGGTGGCCAATGACTTTTTGGATACATTAATATTAATATATCTCACTGGGAAAATCTTATTTCTTCTTTAAAAATAAGCATCTTCAGTTAGTTATTTCTTTGGGTTTTTTGCAAATAAAAATGAGAAAAATCTTGACCCTCTGTACTGCATACTCTCCTGTATGCTGGTGAGAACTCAAATGCACCTCCTTGAAAAGTTCCCAAGACAGGTAATTGAGACGCAGTCGAGTCCTGTATGGGTCAGCAAACATTAGAGGTCTACTGTGTGCCAGTGGAGAGGGGACAGAGGAGATACGAGGAGATAAAGTGATTGCTGCCCTGATAGTGTGAGTTTTCATTTCAACTATCTTCAACTACAAGTCTGATAGTGCTGCATGTTGTCTGTTGAGTTTTTTTAAGTCTCTTTTACTTCTCCTCTTCATAAAATACAGACAACCCCATGCATACACAATGAACACATACAGTAAACATACTTATTAACTGTATGTGCCAGTTCATTTCTGAGGTGGTTTTTATATTCTCAAGTAAGACAGACAGTAGAATCAAGGGATTTCGACATGTCTTCTTAATTGAAATGGATTTTTTTATGAGATTATGATGAAAGAAAGGGCAATACATGTGATTGTTTCTTTCATTAGTATCTACACCATCTCCCCACAATAGCTTTTTCTTCAAAAATTACACTGCAGCTACTGTATGAGGGATCACTTGAATTACAAAACACAAGTATAAGAATGTGCATAAAATGGAAATATAACCAGCCGCTGCTGCCTGCGAGGACTTTTAGACGGAGATGTTACATCCAGCAAATTGTCATTGCACGTGCCTAAATGGAGAAATGATCATGAATTATTAATGCTTCAATTACTATTTCATTTAAGATAAGCCCTTTAACTCGTCAGAAATGTTTCATAAATGTCTTCATGTTTTTAGGATTAACAGAAATGGTTGCTCAGGCGTCTGCACTTTCAAACTGCACTTTCAAACTGTCTTGGATCTGGCCTTTTGTATGTGAAATTTGCATGTTTGCTTGTTCTGCTTGTGTTCACATGGCTTTCCTCTGTGTGCTCAACTGACTGCCAACAGTTCAAAGATGCAAATCAGATGAATTTGAGGCCCTAAGTTGCCAAAAGGTGTGTATATGTTTGTCTGTGTTTACCTGGCACACTGGTGACCTGTATGGCGTGTTTCCCTGATGTCTTCTCAATGCATGTGGGTCCAGCTCCCCATGACTCTGAACAGGAATATGCAAATACAGGCAATGAAAAGAACAATAATCTGTAAAGATGTTCTGCAAAAACTAATGACAAGACTTTTGAGCAGTATCTGAGGCGTCTAAAAAAACCTATTCAGTCATTCAGGTGTGTCTGAGCCTTTATTTCGTTGGATTTCATGTAGTTTCAAGTCATTATTTCCTCCAAATCAAAATACAACAGGCAGTACAACCATTATGCTGCAGTTACAGTACATATCAAAAATACTGCTGTGTAATCTGAATGCAATTTTCAGCAGTCAAAACTTAAAATGCTCTTTTGAATGAGAGCACTTTATATATTTTGTGGAACACAACAATTTGTGATGGCAGACAAAGCAAGGGACTGAGAGTGAGCATTTCATTTTTACTTTAAAGATTTAAAAACGCTGCTGTTTCCTTTAAAATGTGAATCCTCAAAATGTTCCTTATCACCGTATTTTCAGGGCATCTTTAAGTTATTAAGCAAAAATTGGAAAGGAACACATGTATTGTTTTATCAGAAGACAACAATATTTTTTTACATTACAGTTCTTTTCCACTGACCTTCAACAAAAAAATGATAAAAGTGAAATATACAAAATATGCATTTTTACATAGTACAAACAGTAACTAACAAGTGTAAAGCCATTCATTCACATACACATAAAGGTAGATAAAAGTCATTTTAACATTTTAACCTTTGTAGATACAGTTTGTAAGAAACTCCCTGTCAAAGGAATGGCCCAAACATGTCAAAAACCAGCATGGCTTTAGGCTGCTAGCAAATTGCTGCCCAGTGATTTGCATAACATTTCCACAGCTCATTTGACTATGATATTCCAATCTGTAGATGTTGTCGCTGGATGTATCACCTTTCTAAAAGGCTGAGGGATTGCTCTGCCACTCCTGTTTATTCCTCGTCTCCCTCATGGCTGACTGGCTGTGACTGCTTCTCTGTTGCTGATGTTGTGTAGGAGCGAAAATAAAAGACAGTAATATTAGCTAATGTTAGTGCCATCTCACTACTGGCTCTGAATTTTATAATTAAATCACTTAGGGGCATACTCTTCCACATCATGCTGGAATACGCTAATATTTAATTTAACAAGACTAAGAGTCTAACATTTGCTATGTAGCACTAAACACAAAATACAGCTTGGGCTGATGGGAATGTCATTAGTTAGGTATTTGGTCATGAACCAAAGTATAGAACAAATAAAATTTTTTGACCTGATGTTGGTGCTAAATGGATAACCAAAGTTATTACAATTCATCCAGAGGGGGACAGATTTCATAGGAATCTATCCAGTAGTTGTCTAGACATTTCACTCAAAACCACAAATGTCAACCTTATGCTGGCCTCATGAAGTCATTAGGATATACCATCTGGAAACCATGAATATCTGCACAAATTGATGTCCCTATCCATCTTGTAGATGTTGAGATATTTCACTGGATAAGTGAAAAGTCAGGGAATCGTCACATTCAATTGGATTCATCCTCTGGGCACCATGAATGTCTGTACAAAATTTCATGACAATCCATCCAATGACTGAAAAAAAAACAAAAATGTCAACCTTTTGGCGCAAGAGGAAAAGTCTGGGGATCACCAAAGTCATTAGAATGTATCCTCTTGGAACCATGAATGTCTGTACGAAATTGTATGGCATAGTAGTATACAGCTATATTACTATAGTAATATGGAAGAGTATTTCAGTCTGGACTAAAGTGGTGGACTCACAGACCAACACACTGACTGACCAACTGACCGACCAACATTGCCATCTATAGAACCATGCTGCTAGCATGGCTAAAAAATTAGTAGCACTTACTAGTCTTTTGTTTGTCTTTTTTTCTGCTGTATTCAGTTTTCGATAGTTGAAAATATATGTGATGCAACATGTAAAGACACTGTTCTCTGCAGAAAATTATTCATTTCAAATTAAAGTGCTTTGCCATATGTTTTTGCACAGTAGAAATACCATTGTGTGTGCATACATGTGTGTGTTTCTGTGTGTGCTGGTGAATAATTTCTCATTGTGGGGAATTTTATTGATTTCAAGTCCTCATTCTCTGACCTCAGTGAAGTGACTGCCTCTGATAATGCCATTAACCATTGCCCTGCAATTCTCTGGGGCGCAGTCAAGAGACTGAGAATAGAAAATACTTTTATTTCTGAGGGAGGTGTGGATGTTGCTCACTCCTGATTTATCAAAGGGCAAAAACTGACCACATTTTATTTGCTTCTAACTAACTGAATCATACATCGATCAGTCCTCTCCTACTAAGCCTTTCATTTGTATGCCAGTTGCTGAGGCAGAGAAATCTGGTCAGATGAATGGGCAGTAACAAATGGCACTCTAATGTTAAAAAAGCAAATGCCTACTTTCTATGTTTATTGTTGTAAACAGCAATAGAATAGGGCATTATAATGATCTGAGCATTTTATTTTTAGTATAATAGAAAGAAGAGATGATGTCAAGATGCAATTTTTCTCAAATTGCATGTCATTATTTGATTTTATGATATTTCTTCTATGTTACTACTGTTTAGTTTGTTTGCAACCATTTGTTCAGTTTAAATGTTTTAAAAACATTTTGCCATGCTAGCAGCATGGCTCTAGGGATAGCAATGTCGGTCAGTTGGTCAGTTCACCACTTTGGTCCAGACTGAAATATATCAGTAATTATTGGATGTATTGCCATGAAATTTGGTACAAACATTCATGTTCCCCTCAGTATGAATTGTAATAACTTTGGTGATCTCCTGACTTTTCATCTAGCACCATCATCAAGTCAAATTGTAAAAAACTACATTCCCATCAGCCTCAGCTGTAATTTGTATTTAGTGATATTAG
The DNA here is from genome assembly GCF_020085105.1 of Siniperca chuatsi. NCBI lineage: Eukaryota > Metazoa > Chordata > Actinopteri > Centrarchiformes > Sinipercidae > Siniperca > Siniperca chuatsi. Next base: position 10,307,481 of record NC_058059.1, read on the forward strand.
TTAACACACAAAACTAAGATGTTGAACACAATACCTTATACTTGCTTAGCATCAACATGTTAGAATTGTCATGGTGATGCTAAGCAAGTATAAGGTATCAGGCATGTTAACATTTAGCCCAAAGCGCACTGTGCCTAAGTACGGCCTCACATAAGCCGCTAACATGGCTGTAGACGCTTAGTCTTGGTAAATGCAGTTTTATGTAAAGCACTTTGCGCTGCATCTTATGAATGAAAGGTGCTATGCATGTCAAGCCTATCTATTTGAATTTGTATCTCATAGTTTCTGCTTCAGAACCATCTAAATATGCTCACATCCTCTTTCTCTGTCTCTCCCTTCATCAGTCTATCTACGTTTCTGTCTGCAAGTGGTGTCCAAGGTGTCCAGTCTTTATCCCCATCTGTGTAACAATAAATCTGCTCTGCCACAGGAACTAAAAAGTCCCTAGGTGAGAGCTGTGCAAGGAGGCCCTCCTATCAGGGAACAGCCAAGCATACAGTGGACAGTGGCATCTCTGGGATTAAAAACTGCTGCATCCACTGTTCCCCTGGCCCATTGACGGATGGATAAAGCCTTGGACTTCACCTTATTGAAAGAAGGAGAGAGCGCCCGGGGAGCCATGAAATCCATAGACCCTTCTTTAAATGGGTTTGTAAGAGGCTTCCGCCTAGCAAACCACGGCTGAAAGAGCCCATTAAATAAAGCCCAGCTCCTTGCTGAGGAGCTGGGGCAGATTCATCAGAGAGAAGAAGGCAAAGATAATGATAGCTCATGGCCAGATGTGAGACATTGGCACCACTCACATGTCATGTGGGACCATGTCAATAACAACAACAACAGACAGACAAACAGTCTTTTCTCACTTTCTTCTGCCATCTCTATTTGGGGATTATGTCTTGCAGAAGCAGCTACATGTGGACAGACACATGAACACATAATGTACACACAAGTTTGGGACAGAAAGCGTGAGTTGATTTGCCCCCAGGGATGACCATTTTCTTACATAAGCAATCTTTTATTAACCACCTTCAGCTTATTTCATCACAGATCTTAGGCCAGTGAGTTGCATATGAGTGCTGCAGAGCACCACCTACAGCATGTCATTTTTGTATGTCTAGCTGTGGATTAAGAATCATGGTGGAGACATTAGCCCACCTTGTTTCTCCTTTGGTGGTTTGGCAAGACCTTCACGGTGAGAGAAGGTGGAATGCAGCCTGGGCAGATTTGAATATCAATATGGTCAGATAGAATGAGAACGTGCCGGAAGGAGGGAGGAAGGAAGGCTGAGGAGGGCCTCTGGCAGGACACTGGGTGAGATGGAGAGAGAGATGCAGGGAGGGACGGAGAGAGAGATTTGTCATTTGCTCTCCGTTCCACCTGCTCCCCTGTCATGCATGCTGCCGGGGGGGAAAAACACCCTGATGTCTGAGGGAGACAGAGGGAAAAGGATGAGTGAGGTGGCGGGGTGGAGGGGGGCAAAAAGCAAATAGAGGAGGGGAAGATATGGACAGGATTGAGAAGGAGACAAAGGAAGGTGAGATGGAAAAAGAAAGAGACACAGTTATAGAAAAAAGGGAAGAAAATATATGCATACCGTTGCGTATTTGAGGTGCCAAGTCCTGAAATGCGGGAGCTAACTACAGGGGCTGGCAGGTATGCAAATAGGAGGATGTACCAGTGCGCCACCAGATTACTTTTCCTGCATTTGCTATTCATATATTTGCAAGGTGACTCACTTCAGACAAAGCAGCTGATCAAGAGCTCTTTCCTTTCCCCTCTCGCCTTTCTCCTTCTCTCTTCCACCACATCTGAATTACAAGGAGAAGAGAGGAGCAGGCAAGGCATGATGGATCCACAGCCTCAGCAGAAGTCATAAGCCTTGCAAATGCTGCAGCCCACAATTGCATGCCCGCAGATTTGATATGTATTCCGTCAGCAAACCCCATTTAATCCATTTTGCTGTCAGCCCCCCTTAAAAGCATCTCGACTAATACAGGGAGAGTTTAGAGTGCAGGAGAAAGACAAACAAGACACCGACATGTGTAGTTAACAATCACACCTGAATCACTGAGAAACATTTGAAATTTTCATCTTTATGCTTTTCACTTTGCTTTTCCTGACCAATTCTCTTCAAATCGCTGTCTCTTGCTGTCTCTGTCTTTCAGAGATTCGAGCTTGTACATAAAGGGTTGACTTTCCCAAAAGCATCAACATCTCCATTGACTAACTGCACAAAGTTAAAATTTTCACTAAAATGCTTTTGGCAAATATAAAGCCCAGGTTGCTAATGGATGTACTCGACTTCGACTTGAAAATGTTGACCTGCCTCCTCCTGTTCGCTTAATGAAAATCTAGTGAAACAGAGCTCAACTGCCTCTGCATACAAATATTAAAACAACCCCAAAGATTATATTTATCTTATAAATTATATGTATCTTTCTAAAGTACAACTAGACTCTTAGTAGTTTGAGGGTTCTGCGCTGTATAGTATCTGTTTTTATGTGCTTTTCCTTGACAGAGAATTTGAAAGTTGTTCGTTAAATCTCTTGAAACCATTATCCCAACACTGAGGTCCCAGCCCCAAGTCTTTCCACATCCTCTCTAGTTCCCGTCTCAGCCCCTATATTCCTTCTTGACATTGCTGCCACTTGGAACCAATTCAATTAAATTTTTCTCAATTCAATTGTATCTATTTAGTTCATAACAGAAGTTATTTTATTGCACTTTTCCTATAGAGCAGGTCTAGACTGTACTCTTTATAATATTAAACCACTACATGTATTTCCACTGCTGTATTTTCTTCCTTGTCCATTACAGCGCTGACTGGTTGTGTGGCCGCTACTCATTCATCTTACCGGATGTGGAAGTCCCACAGGATCCAAGCTATGCTATTCTCAACCCTTTGCAGTGTCTCTCTCATGTGGATTTGGCAGGATTCAACTCATACTTAAGGGCATGTCATATTAGTCTGGTCGTATTATGAAATTTGTACTAACCTTAAAAGAGGTCTAACTTTTACTCTTTTGACGTTTCTCTTTTGACTCTTTTGAAATCTGTCACAATGATATTTGAGTTATTTAAGCAACATGAGGCAGCTAAGCAAGACAAAGAGCTACAGACACGCTCTGTAACGACAGGGACACACAGGATGCGGAACCACCGCAATGCGCTGTGAAGCTTCCTATCGGCGCCCATGTTAACCAATTGGGCTGTAGGGGAAGCTGGTGGTACAGACTGGATGTGAAGAGGTCACTGGGGAGGAAGAGGAGCAATTAGTGATCGGTGTATAGACCAGAGCAGTTGTGGAGCAAGTAGCGGTCAGTCATTGGCGTGAAGCTGTAGTAACTGCATGGAAAATGTTTGCTGAAAGAGCTTTTATGCTGTGGAAGCTGGGGTGGATACCATCTCTGCTAAAGGATCGTGCCCAAAAAGGTTCAAATTGTCGATAAATAACACATCGTGAGATGTACAGGCTGAAGAACTCAGCTCAGATCCCACCAAGACAAAACCGTCAGAGGCTTGTCAAGAGCCTGGTAAGGAAAGAAAATCAGTCTGTCATCCTGATCAATATGCTGAATATACATATATATCTATCTGTACCTGTACATATACATGTATATCTGCTTTGGACCTACTGACTCCCATGAGATGGCTGCTCATGCATTTCACAGCTCCCCCATCGTGCATAAATGTTGGCAAATGACTCTATTTCTGACCATTGCACCAAACCTAGCTATGTAAGATCATTGTACCATCATATAAGGGGATACAGTACATAAAGAGGGTATCTCTGATGCACTCACAGCGCTACAAGGTGCCACAGTCTCTCCAAGGTCACACTTCATCACTTCACCAAGGCTGTCATGCAATCATGAGAAATAAATGAAAAGCATGCAGCATTCTGAGGGGCAAAACCACAACAAACACGGGGCTGTGGTTTACCGAAATTCCACAAAGGTGATTTTGAAAACCTGTTCATTAGGTTTCATAAATCATAATATGTTTTTAATTTTATTTTTTTATTATATATTATTTTTATTTCTACTTTAGGCAAGACAACTCCAAACTGCCAATCATGTTTGGAAATGTCCATGCCTGTTCAGGATGACAGCCCCAATATTTGTGAATTTCACTTTGGCTGAATTTTTTCCTTTAGGTCAATTCTCATGAATCAAATCCAAGACTCCAGGCAACATAGTGACCCATATTTTTTTGTGTGGCCAGTTCCCGCACATGACTTGGTTGTTTTACTTCACCTAGTTCTGGGTAATGCTGTTCTTCCTGATCTCTAATGCTGTCTCTGATCTTATATGCAATATGTTTTAATATCATACATTCTAGTAATAAAATACACTGTGCATGAAATTATGAAAAGTAGAATTATGTTGAAGTATAAGACATGCCGTCTTATGGCTGTGGCTTCTCAAAAAGTCCTGTTTTTAGCCAGGCAAAAGAAGTGATTGTATTACTTCAGAGTTAAATATAATTTGTCAATAGACCAATTTTTGGAAAATTTTCTTGATGAGTGAAGAAGAGGAAACATTTATCTATATAATTTGCAAACACTGCAGTGTATAACAATTAACTGGTGTTAATTGAGGCATCCAGAATGTGTGACAAATTATTTTTTATCTAAAAAATGAACAGCCTGAATGGATATATTTGAATAATCCAATTTACTCTTTGTAACGCCAGGATAATTAAAGGGCTCTCTACAAAAATGAGGAGTAACCAGTGGCTAAATTACAGTCCATGAAAAGACACTTTGTTATGTTGTCTTTTTCCTTGAACCCAGTTCTCGTAAGGTCATAGTTGTCAATAAAAAGATATGGAAGCAGGTATGAAATATTAAAGCCGGGCCATAACTCCAGGAAGCACAGAAGAAGTTGTCGGCATTTAATTTCACTTCTTTGTTGAGATTTCTTCCTGAGACAGTTGGCGGCGTCAGCAGATTCTCCCCGTTGGCACAAAATTCATGGGACAAGTGTCCATGTCAGCACTTTCTCCCCCCTCAGCCGGTGTATAAAAGGACATCACACTTGTCAGTTGTGGTAAGCCAAAATTATAAGGACAAATGAAATGGTGTGTCTGTGAGCGGGGCTTTTCAAACAGGATGTCCTTTGACTGAACGTTATGATAACTTGTATAGGGTTCTCACATGGGCCGACAGATCGTTTAGCTCCTCTGTGTGTGTGTCTGTGTGTGTAAAGTCTGTGAGCAAGGGTGTGGATGTCCGAGTGCACATGTTGGCCTGTGTTCGTGTGTGTGTGCTGGCTGGTTCTGGTAGCGTGCAGGCCTGTGTGATCTCTGCATGAAGAGCATGCTTGTTATTTAGGCTACACCTTAAAGTTGAACTGAATTAGACGTCGCCTCACTTTATGTGTGAGGAAATATGAACTATAATGATACTGCGGCTAGTGTGTATGTGTTTCTATTTTTCATAAGAAGATAAAACTGTTTTTGGACATATTTGTGGAAACAGCATCTTAGCTTCTGTAGAAGGTGCTACTGTAGGAGATGATTTCACCTTCTGTGCATTAACTGGAGCACATCACACATAGTGTTTTCTGTTGATTGTGAGTTAATCTGTCTGCCCCTTTACGACATATAACATTTGGGAGGACCCATCGTGCTGTTAAATTTGTATTCCAATCACAAAGTGGAAACTAGCAAGCTAGGCTAACTAGCTTCTGGAAAATGGAAGCTCTATTTGGAAAGTGGAAGCTAGTTAGCCTAGCTTGGCAAAATTTGCACTGCTTACCAGCAGATGTTTCTTTTCGTTCATGACATTTCAACACCCACTGAGTCATCGGCAGCTCCTGCATGCTCACTGCTGTGTTCATTACATTTTATGAAAAGGAGGGGGGTCATGCTAGCATTAGCCGTCTCTCTTTGATGCGTCTAGTTGTGGTGATACCAAATGACCAGACTGTCAAAACTCAAGCAACAGGTCCTGTGAACACAGCGCGCTGTATGTTACACTGAGATTTGAATCCCAATACAGAGTAATACAGGGATTGGAGCTAGAAATAAATTGCCCAGGCCGGGGGCCACTATATGGTGCAATATTAGCTTATTTCAGATATACCGTGGGTGTATATGTCGGCCGATAAGCAAGAAGAAATTGCAATACAGAAATGCCAGACTAGGTTTGATGTCATTTAGAAACCGTGTCACCATTAAATAGTTTGTCCACCAGAGATCAGTATCTTGGTCACAATAAAAGAAAAACAAATGAACAAATCTAAGGGATCTGTATCAAGATCGTTTTTTATGTGTTAATGTAAAAAAAACAGCTACTATCGGCCAATATATCGTAATCAGCCTCAAAAATCCTGTATCGGTCGGGCTATAGTAGGGCGTGCTGAAATCGGCTAATGCGGACTCCTCAGCTGGTTAACTGGCTACCTGGCTGTTGGAACTGAAGTGACATTTTTAGTACCCGCCCACACAAATATTGCACCAATCAAATTTCTACTACCAACACTGTCAATCGGTACCACAAATTCACGTCTCCTGGTGAACACAAATGTAGGGGGGCGCTATCACTGCAGAAAAATACATAGAATTTAAATTTCTTCTTTTTGGTAACATCAATTTTAACCAATTACACAAGTAAAAAACACCAAGGACATATATACTGATTTCTTAGCAAAAATGAATTTTAATTTCAGTTCAACCTCATTATTAGGTGATAACACCTTTCATGAACTTGTCATGCTGCCATTGACACACTCATACTCAGTGCTAGTTTGCAAGTGAGTGTGAGGTAAGTCAGGTTAGGAATTAGTAGCTGGTAGGTGTGGATTAAGGTTTCTGCTCATTAGACAGAGGTAGCAGAGCTATAATCCACATCCTCCCTCAAAGCATACACATACACACACTTAGGCCTATATACAGCAACACAAAGAGAAACAAACACCCAGCTCAAACCATTAAAAAAAAAGTTTACATTCATTAATTTTGCATGACCAAATGGCAAGAGCCTCTCTTTCAGGTTTTACACATAGAGCTGCTGATGTAACTGGGTTGAAATGACAGGAGGGTTGGAGCAGGTGTATAGGTTGAGATTTTATCTGAGAAAACTGTGGAAATGGCTGTAACGTTGCAGCGCCTGAATCTGGATTATGGTTACGGTCTTTTTCTATACTTCTGAATCAGTGAGATGGAGCTAACACAGAGGTCTGCAAAAGTCTAATCCTCCCCACTTCTCTCAAAATCCTCACAGGGCATCATTATGAAGTTATTGATCTGACGACTGGCCGTGCTGAATGTCACAGCAAAGATAGAGGTAATTTTCTTGGTATTTGAAGGTATCAAAATTGCACGCACTGTAGTGTCGCAGAAAAAGAAATTAGTCACGAGGTGTACAGTATAATGAAATATCATTGTGGGAAGTGATACTATACAGGAAGTGACACTTTCTGTGAGAGGAGGTCATAGAGCAAAACAGGGGTGTAATCCATGAGCAGTAATCATTGTTTATCATTGTTTTGTCTTCATAAGACAGTGCTTGTATGACTCTGAAAACAACAAATTCTGAATTCTTGTTTTTAGCTGATAGATCTTTTATCTTACTGAGCTGATTCGGGACTGGACAATAGGAATGAGAAGGCTTATCTTAAAGGTCACCAACCACTTTGAATGATTGAAAAGTGGTTGGTGAAAAGTCAATACTTTAAAGCCTCACCTTTGCATGAGAGAATTACTTTACGTAAAATATACAGGAATAACACACACACGTTACACAAACCCAGAAAAATATTTTCTAGCATTAAATGGTGTGACCAAAGAACAACATTATTGGAGTTTTTGCTCTTTTCTATCATCCTGTCTCTTTCTATATTTACATGTACATCTCTTTTATACTGACACAGTGACAGTGATATTTTCTTACACATTTTCCAAACCTTTGTAAAGCTGATCCATGAATCTATCAGCAGAGTTGCATCAAAATCCTTTCCATTCTTCCATTGTCTGTTTGTTTATACGAATACACATTTAGAAAAAGAGGAATACCCAGCAAGAGAGCCCTATATAATTAAAATACCCTTAAAAAGGCCACATTTAAGTGTAATTAATTGAACTGGAATAAAAATGTAATTGCTAAATAATAATGATTTCTGGATGTCATAGTTGTGTGCACTTGATCTTGGATGCTAGCATGCATGAAAAATTTGTTAGAAGGGAACATGGTGCATTGCCACAGTGGACAGTATGTTTTCAATTCCTACAAACTGTTATGAAGATAGAGTGTGATTGTATGTGTTGCAGTGCTGCTATGCTATTGATTTGAAGGGTTGTGTGGAAATGGCTTGTTTTTTGGTTCTCCTTAATGATCTGTTTTATAAAATGTGTGCAGTAAAACTTCAGAAGTACTTCAAAAACCTGAAAGTCTATATTCTACAGCCACAAAATCTTTTTTTCTATAGGAACTGTATAGAAAAGAGTTGAAAGAAGTCTGATAAGTATCTGAAGCATACATTAATTAGTTTTTTGTTGAGTGGAATGGAATATGGATGATGAACAATGTCAACAACAGTGCAGCAGGAATGAAAACAACATCTTAATGATCCAGTTGGTTTGTGAACTAATTGGTGAACATCAACAGTGACAGCTCTGAGTAGCTCTGGAGAACTGCGAGGATTACAAGGTAATCATGTCTGCTTTAAATAAGCAAAAACTTAAGCAGTGTAGGTGAGTATGCCTCAGTGAGAAGTATGTGTCTACATTTGTTAACATTTACTCTCCTGTTGTTGATGGACACATTCTTCCTAAGTATGTGTAAGACCACTTTACATGCTTTAACAGTCATGTTTCAGAGTGACAGAGTGAAATAACACACATTTTACATGATCATTTTAATAACCAAAATGTTTTTAACTGAGTGAATCACCCAGGTATTTGTCATCATTTATGACTTTTGCTTGTTGCTGTTCACATTCTGCTGTTCATACTCCCCTCTCTTGGGAGGGGACTACAGCTCACAAAGGCAGCACCTTTGAAAAAAATAAAAAATAAATCTAAACTGCATCTGAAGGAGCTCCACCTTATCTCAGAAACACTGGAGGCAGCTTTTCAGGCCTCTGATGTTTTATATTCAGGGGTAATATCTGGATTCAGATGAACAGAGGAACCCAGGTGTATCTGGCCACTGTCTGTGCAGAATTCAATCATAGCCAAGCCAGATCTGCTCCACTTCCCTCTCCCTTTTCCTCCCTCACTATTTCTCTTAATTTCACTTCAACTCACAGCACTCTATTGGCATGAATGAGATGAGCAGTATTGCCACAGCATCTAACAATAAACATTTATCTTTTTTGACCATTTGTGTCTGTGTATGCTATACTTACGCTATATATGGATGCAGCTCTATCTCCATTTCCATCTTTATCTTTTTCTCTCTCCTCCTGTCAGGTAACATGACCTTTGACAGATCATTTTAGTTCATGAATTTAAACCAGGTTAAGTTATTTTTCTTTCATCAGAAGAGTTTGTTTAAAACATATTTTCCTACTTCCACTGCCATGCAGATAGTTTTGGTTTTATTTGCCCCAGTTTTCAGATATCTGTATTTGAGATTTCTGCACCTGAACTACTTTCTACCGAAGAAATAATCCTTATGAAAACAGTCCCCAGTGTGTTCTTTGGATTATTTTAGGTAGAGAAATTGAGACACTGTTTCTGAAGACACATTAAATGTTTTTCATTAAACGTTTTACATTAAAAATGTCATTTACCTCCATTATCCAAGTGGAGGCCGAAAATTCATCTCAACTGTCTGCATGGCTGGATACTTTATAGAGGCAGTGGTGGAAAGTAACTAAGTACATTTACTCAGTTACTGTACTTAAGTACAATTCTGAGGTACTTGTAGATTACTTGAGTATTTCCATTTTGTGATACTTTTTTACTTCTACTCCACTACATTTCAGATTAGAAATATACTTTTAACTTCACCACATTTATTTGATAGCTTTAGCTAGTTGCTTTACAAATTAAGATTTTTCTTAATGTGTGTTAAACTTCTGGATGGGAGCCGAAACGTCCGAAAACAGTGTCCAGATGACTACGACTGAAACCTTTTCTACACTATTTATTGTTGATTTAACCAGCGGATCTCACACACTCTCACACACACACACACACACACACACACACACACACACACATATAAAATTGCTAAAATAAAATCAAGTAGTTAATACTAGCTACCTCTCGACCAGCTACAACATTAAAAAGCTACATGCAGTCACAGGGGCCATTTTTAGGCAGAACCAGTACTTTTACTTTTTATATTTTAAGTACATCTTGCTGATAATACTTCTGTATTTTGACTTAAGTAGGATTTTGAATGCAGGACTTGAAGTATTTTTTCATTGCTTTTACTTACTAGCTTTAAAATGTAGATTTTTTAGCAATTTGGATGAACGAATCTTTTAAATAGCACAAGTCGCTGGCCTGAAAGAGAGGAAGCTCTTCATCCAGTCATGCTCTGTGATGCACATTTGCTTCTGTGTGTATTTGTGATCACACTTTGTTGGGAGGGGATTGGATTTTCTCTCTCCATTTGGGCCACCAGTGATTAGATGAGTCTATGTCTGAGAGTTTAATCCTTGTTGGAAGGAGCACCAAGTTGCATGTGGCATGCACACACACACACACACATTCACACACTCACACTCACAATTTGAGATCCAGATGTATCTTCTTTTTTTTTAAGTGGAGCTGCATCTGCAAGGAGGCATGTGGCCCTCGTGGCACAGGCCCAAGCTGCTTATTGATGGACAGATTTAGCCATTCATTCCACTCAGACATTCCTTTGTCAGACCCCTCACCCTCGCTTTCTCTCTCTCACAACACACACACACTACGTGTCAGATGACGCCAGCAGGGGTTGGATACTTTGTGCAACAGGCCATAACATAAAGAAATGATGATGTCTTTTAAAACACATAATCCAATATTTAGTTTTTTCATGTCTGCGCTTTCTTTTTCTCCTCTTCCTCTGTAATTAAAAAATAAATATAATCTGACGCACTAAACTGACAGTGAACGGTACATCAGTGCATTCTTCTAGTAAATCTGCCTCAGCCAGAAGGACAGAGTGGTTTTAGCATAACAATGCAGCTTCTCTACTGTATATCAATATTCATATTTACACACTCTGCTGCTGCTCTGACAACTTGGCCCCTCTTGCACCTGCCAGACATCTGTGTCAGATCAACAGTGTGTGTCTTTGCACATATGCACATTCGTTCATAAATAGTCTGGGCATTCTTACACTCACCTGTAACTTTACCTCTAACACAAATGTATTGTAGAATGAGGACAAGGTTGCTTCTCTTCCTATATAGGGATGCTCATTTGGATCAAGAAGTTGAAGTCATTTTACATTACTGTAGTCATTTTACATCTCTTTGTAGTCGTTTTGCGTTACTTTGTGGTCATTTTGCATCTCTTTGTAGTTGTTTTGCATCACTCTGTAGTTGTTTGAGTCTATTTGCAGTCAATTGTTCTCTGGTAAATTGGATTGAAATGTATATGTGAATTTGTTGAATGGTACATTATGAACTGTTACATGTCCATCTTGGATGTTGCTGTTTAGTGTCTTGTAAGCCCATAAAGGCTGGGCACCATGTGGTGCAAGATGCTTAAATACATCAGTCACATCAAATACATTTCCAAAAAGAAAAAAACTCCATGACATATGTCCTACAAAACAAGGAGAAAGCATGTTTAGTGGCCTGGGTTTTACTTTTTGAGGTTTCTTTGTATGCAAGTCTGTGATCGTGCTACAGCAGCTGCCATTTCCTCTGTCCTCCAGTGCGACTCATACATCCTCTGGCTCCGACACACATCATCATGTTACTCATACCATCCTAACCCACACACACAAACACACACACTGGTCTTACTCATTTCATCCAAAATACAAGGCCTGCTCAGACCATATTTCATCACACACACGCCATCTATAAAATAGGCAACAAAACATGGTTACCAACGTCCTTCATTGCTTTTTTTACATTTCCTTTTCTGTGTGCGGTCAATTCTTCTTGAGAATTTTCTCCATACATACAATGAAAAGGCCTGTAGATAAAATAGAGATATGAGATATGGTGTATAAGCAACCACCACGAAAGTCACACCTTGCAGAAGTCTTATTGATAACACAACATCTGTTTTGTGCATTCAAATGTGGTATTTGTCTCGGTTATTTAAAGTTTCTGTCCCTCTACCAAACCCTTTATTTAAGTGGTAAAACTGTGCATGTGTGTGCCAGAGAGACATCTGGTACCTGGACGAGCCTTTCTCCACAGTACTGTAATGTTTTTACATGTCGCTCCGGCATTTCATTATTTGCGATCATCTTTTCTCTCGCAGGAAATAACATATCTTACAGCACAACAATGGGAGCATGAAGGTTGAGAGATGCATCAGAAGAATCGTCTGATATCCTTCAGGGGAGAAAACAAGTGGCTTATTTTTGTCATTTAATTGAGAAACAAAAGCAAAGGTGATTGCCGTAGAATTAGAATTGGGAAAGGGGAGAAACAACAGTTGGGATGCAGGATATCACTGGAGGCCGAGAGGAACAAAATGGGGGTTTGCAGAGCTTGCAGTTGAAGAAAGCCTGTGTTTATATTGCCATGTAGACTTTTTGTCCCCAAACAATCACATTTTGTCCATGTTTTGATCAACACCGGTTCTCCACGGATGACGCAGAATCTTAGCTATTCGGCAACCTGTCTTGGATGACACTTTTTATTGCGACAGAGACAGTGAAAAATAGTTGGTTCCTTGCATAGATGTCTGGCTTGTTCTCAGAGGTGAGCATCACGCAATTAGTATGCAACAAAGAGACCTCAATGTGGCCGCAATCTGAATAGAGAAAATGAAAGTTGTGGAAAATATGATGTGTTTTCAGAGCCTTGGGAGAAAGGAGCTAATATGCATGTCAGTCAAGCCTACTAGCAGCAGATAAAGCCGAGCAACCATTTCATGCCTGAGAGTGACTAAGATATTGGTGTGAACTAACTGACCGGATGCTGTTTTCAGAGTCAGTGACCTCCAAAAAGAGATTTATGCAGAGCAGGGGAGTGAGGGAGAAGGGAACAGTGATTCTCATTTGTCCGAAACGTCATTCAAATCGGGAATGGAGTGACACTTCAATTAACTCCCCGTCCTCAACAAAGTTTACCTTGGTTTTCAGAAAGGTGCAGTATTTCATCTCATCCTGCAGGATTAGCCAATCATATTTCCAATCTCAGACCTGTCACCATGGTGTAGCTGTGCGGCAGCTGGTAGTCATAATGACAATCTATTCTTCAGGAAGTGAAGAGCTGTTTTTCCCTCAATTTTCCCAACCAAAGAGGAACACTGTGTTTTTACTCCCTCATAGAGTCTCTCTGGTATTTCCTTCTTTATGATAAACACAGTTTTTGTCCATCTATCCTCTGTTTATCCATCTGTTTGTCTGTCTGCCTACCTTGACTTGTTGCTTGTCTGTTCATCTGTCCATCTGTCCATCCATCTGTTATTCATTCTTTCTGTCTGACTATATCTCACTTTGGAAATTTAGGTTATTTATACATGTTTCATGAAATGAAACAACATTTCCCCCAAACTACAAACACAGAAGAGAATTGGTAAATTAAAAAAAAGGTAATTTACTCTTTCCCAGCATTCCACCTCTGGGCTGGGTTACACCAGAGGTTGGTGTCTACATCACAGACCATGTTGGTCCCGGTCAGCCAGCAGCAGAAATACCCCTGGCATAAGTCCAAAGCTTTGTGTCCACAAGCCTCCTCCACAGCCCGGAGAAGGTTTTCTGCACTTACACAGTCTTCGGTCAAACACTTTCAACTCTCACGGAGAAGAAAACTCCATCGTGGCGTTAGAGAATCGGGATTAGGTTTGAAAAAACACACTGGGGAATCTCAGGATTTCAGTGAAGCAGCCGTTACGGACCAGTGGAAACTAACATTGTTTCAGATGTTGTAGCAGGACAGCCCTGGCCAGCATCACCTCCCTCTGCTTCTGGAGTAAAGCACCAAGAGACAATTGAGGAATGCAAGCAGATGTTTAGCATTACTGTACGTAGGCCCAGTCTGGCTTTGTTTGTCCCATGATGGATGTCATGATGGCTGACAAAGAGTGACACTGCCTCCGCTGCAACCAAGGACATCCACAATGATGCAGTGCATTCTCTGCTGCTTGAAAAAACATACATCAGAAATACATTACTGCTGTCAAAACATTATAAGTACTGCAGAACTGATCAGGATTAGTAGTAGCCATCATGCAGCCTACAACAGATGATTCTGGAATAGGCTTACATTTCTTAAAGGAGCACTACACCAATTTTACACGTTAAGGTCAATTAATTAGTCATGTGTAAAAATAGTCGGCCTGTGAAAACTTTTGTATGTCTTGTGTGACATGACCCTAGTATCCCAGCTTAGTCTGGGATACAATACACATTCAAAAGAAACAATGCATTTAAAGATGAGGGCATAAAGGTTGAAAGATATAGTGTTTACCAGCTTACTAAAATATGCTTGACTGAACGGCATTATGGGAAGTGTAGGATTATTATTTGAAACTTGAACCATACCCATAAAGTCATCATATATCGGACTGCATTGCATTGATTTTGATAATTCTTATTTTGATCTGTCTCTTAATATTGCAATCAAGAGAGACTAATTGAAAGAAATTTTGACTGAGGTGGGAAAGTTTGGGGACGATGAAAGAATATAGCATTCCTCAAATTAATACATAACATATTTCCATCACATCATTTTTGTTCATGTTTTTGTTTTATTTTGCCGAAACTTGCACAAAATTTAGCTGGAAACTTGACTTGTCTAGTCTAGACTAGTTCTTTTAAGCATGACAACAATCATTCCCTAACCTTAACCAAATGGTTATTATTGTAACCATGTCAGCAACGGTCCCCTAAGTACCATGATTCCCCTCAACAAGTTGTTTTTGTGTCTAAACCTAACCAAACCTTAACCATAGCATTGTCACATCGTAGAATGCATTCATTTTTCAACAGTGATTTGCAACATTTTTGGAAGGCACAGACAAATGATGTTGCCGAGAGGGGAATCAGATCAGAAAACACTGTCGTTTTAGAGGCTGTGGACAAACAATGTATTTTGTCGTTTAATTTGAAGGACTTGTTGGATTGAGCTGGTAGCGGAAAAGGGAAAAAAAGATCTAGTCACCAAGCGTCATTACACGAAACATTACTTGCAGTTTGGAAACACATCATTTCACACTTGTCATTCAAAAGTTGTGGTTTATTGTTCAAATGTTCTCACTCACTCACTCACTCATTTCTTTGAAAATGCCTTCATCCTCCACTATCTGCAGTCATTGTCAACAGATGTATGTTGACAATGACTTTTTATTTTCACTCTGAGTCTACCACCATCAGCTATTTGTCCCTCATTTCTGCAGAATTAGAACAACTGCTGTGTTATTGTCTCATTTCCACTCTCTCTGTTGGTGGCATCTATTCATTGCTCTAAAACATATGACCCTTTTAATTTTTTTTTTTACACATTCAAATTGGTGACTGCACAATAAAGCTTTTAGCGTGAGGACTTAATGTTGCGTTGGAATGACTAGTGTTTTGTATATTGAAGGACAAAACACGAGGTCATGCTTTTGATGTTTTGTTCATACAAACAGTGTTAGTATATTAGCAATTGTGGAAAAATTTAATATTCCAGATATAACGTCAGAGTCAGTCAAGCTGAGAATTACTAATATTCCCTGATTTATTACCTGGCTGTCATAAACAAGACAATCATAATGTCACACTTGAAGTCTTACATTTATTTCCTCTTGTCTTCACCCCCTCTATGTCTCCACTCTCCTTTCTTCTCTTCAGCTGCATTGTAATCCTACCTCACAGCTAACAAGTGGCCCTAATTGAATTCATACATGACATTATAAAAACATATGATGTATACATGAATGAATGCGTTCATTACTTTAAGATCCTTAAAATGCTGCAACAGATTTTGTTCTCCCTCAACCGCTTCACCTTCTACATCCAGTATTCATCAATGAACAACAAACAGCTCTCCTAAGTTAGATCTGCGTCACATTTGAGACTAGATGATCAAAACCCACCGTGAGTCACACACAGATCCAATATATTTCTTTCTTTTTTTCATCAGAGTCAAGGTGTCATCCTGTGCTTGCAACACAGGCTCATTCCAGCTGATGCAAACACAACAAATTATTCCCTCCATAGCCTCGTGTGGTAAGACATGACTCCTCCATCATTACACACCTTAGAATGTGCATCCATGGTCATGAATATAAATTTAACGCCCCATAAAGAAATGGGTCTCAACAACAGCATCTAATAAGAATATTCATACTGTACACCACCAAGGCATGCATGAATAAATATAATTGAGCGACGTGGTGCAAAGGCAAAAGAGAGGAAATGATAGACAGGAGAAATACTGTAAGGAGATGGAGGCGGTGAGAATTGTGAGCTGAATACTGAACTTAATGATTGAGAAGCAAAGAAAGAAAAGAAATATCATGCAACAGTTGTTTATTGTTGCAGTACATGACTGTGAACCTTACACATTGAAGGTTTTTAATCCCTTACCTTTCTTCCCGTTTTACCACCTACTTTTTAATTATTTTTATTCCATTTCTACCTTTTTCATTGTGTTGTCTTTAATTGTCAGTGTGGCAATTTTAATCAAAATGCCTTTTTATATGTTGGGCAAGCTACTTGAAAAATTTAATCAATTACTCATTACCACTCATAGAAAAAGTAATTACATTACATTACTAATTACTCAACTGTCGCAGCTCAGGTAGTACTGGTACAATTATTTGTTTTTAGGTCCAGGGGATTTAATCACTGCAAAGCAGGCCTTACCTGAAATGTAGGTAAGCTCTGCTAGCTTTCCACCATCGCTCCACTCGACTCCCCGCGTGGCCCAGCCCCACTCAGGTCGGTCCTCTTCTTTTGTTGATACCCATGCACTTAAGGGGTTATCGGTTATTGTCCATCACAGTCTCAACAAAAAGGGTTGCCTTCTCCACAGCACGCCCCTCTCTCCTCTTCTTCCTCTACTCCCGCCTTTGCCGTCTGCACTCAGGTCGGCTCATATTAGGTAAGCCCGGCCCTTATTTATTACATTATATTATTATACCATACATATTTATCATCAACCGGTAATCCACTTTGTATTTTACACTTATTTTATTTTTATATTTATATCCAGTTTGTACTTAATTTATCTTACCTGTATTATAGGGTATTATATTTTGATTTGCTTAGAACTTCTATTCCTGTGTGCACTGACGTGATAGTGAGCAGCTGTAACAAAAGAGTTTCCCCTCGGGGATCAATAAAGTATTTCTGATTCTGATTCTGATTCTTTTCAAGATTGACAACCAGTTAAAAATAAATGACAACCTGTGACCGTGTCACAACAACAAAAGTAATTACTCGTTACATTAATTTCCTTCCTTTGGCCCCGTCAACGTTGTCTCTGAACAACTCCAAAGTCTCCACACCCACACGCCATGACAAGTCTGGATTTAACGTGTAGAAATCAAAAACAAAGCAATATGTTTTAACAAGCACCCAGCCTACATTTTGGAGTTATTTACTGACTATTAACCATAGACTGTATATTAAGATGGATGACGTGTCTCCACTTCCTCCCGCTGTAGGCATTGTTTCTTCATTGTGCGTGTTCCTAAACCTAACCAAGTAGTTTTGTTGCCTAAACCTAAATCTCGCGAGAGTTTCTGCAAATCCATGGTTATCATCTAGACAGGACTGTACAAAAATGAAGCCAAAATATCCCAGATATGGGAGCTGCCATCTTGCGCTGGTGATGTCATTTGGAGCCAGAGTCTGCGCAGTAGTGATTGGGGGTTGGAGGTCCCATACACCCGGTCGACTCAATTGTAAGCAGGCCTCGGCTGTCAATCATGATGGGAAACCCCCTTTTTATAGCATCAAATAACTAATTAAAAGCAAACTTATCAGAAAAATTAACACTTGAACATACATCAGAGTGATAAGAACTGCCTAAAATGACTGAAACCATCTTTGGGAAACATTTATTTGACGTGTACTTTGATTTTTTAGTTTAGCCCACGTCCCTCCCCTAACATGGAGGGGGCGGGGTTTATGACCTATACTGCAGCCAGCCACCAGGGGGCAATCGAGATGTTTTGGCTTCACTTTTGGGGAGCTGTCATGTTGTGCCAGAATTTTATTTAAATACATTTTAAAATTTAACCAACCTTATCAACAGAATGTCTGAAAGAGACCAGTGACTGTAAAGTAGTGGTAGGGGAGAGTGTAGCCAGACAACACAGGATGGTAGTGTGTAAAATGTCTCTGGTGGTGAGGAAGATGAAGAGGACAAAGGCAGAGCAGAGGACGAAATGGTGGAAGTTGAAAAAGGAAGAATGTCGTGTAGTTTTCAGGGAGGAGCTGAGACAGACTGGGTGGTCAGGAAGTGTTCCCAGATGACTGGACCACTACAGCTACTGTGATCAGGGAGACAGGTAGAAGGGTACTCGATGTGTCATCTGGAAAGAGGAAGGTGGACAAGGAGACTTGGTGGTGGAACGAGGAAGTTCAGGAGTGTATACAGAGAAAGAGGTTAGCTAAGAAGAAGTGGGACACTGAGAGGACTGAAGAGAGTAGACAGGAGTACATGGAGATGCAGCGTAAGGTGAAGGTAGGGGTGGCAAAGGCCAAACAAAGAGGATATGAGGACTTGTATGCTAGGTTGGACACTAAAGAGGGAGAGGTGGATTTGTACAGGTTGGCCAGACAAAGAGATAGAAATGGGAAGGATGTGCAGCAGGTTAGGGTGATTAAAGATAAGGATGGAAATGTATTGACAGGTGCCAGGAGTGTGATGGGAAGATGGAAGGAGTACTTGATGAATGAGGAAAATGAAAGGGAAAGAAGAGTAGAAGAGGTGACTGGTGTGGAGCAGGTAGTAGCAAAGATTAGCAAGAGTGAAGTGAGGAGGACGTTGAAGAGGATGAAGAGTGGAAAGGCAGTTGGTCCTGATGACATATCTGTGGAGGTATGGAAGTGTCTAGGAGAGCTGGCAGTAGAGTTTCTGACTAGTTTGTTTAACAAGATCTTGGAGAGTGAGAGGATGCCCAAGGAATGGAGGAGAAGTGTACTGGTGCCAATTTTTAAGAACAAGGGAGATGTGCAGAGCTGTGGCAACTACAGAGGAATAAAGCTGATGAGCCATACAAGTTGTGAGTGTGTGAAGTTGTGGGAAACAGTAGTGGAAGCTAGGCTAAGGGCAGAGGTGAGCATTTGTGAGCAGCAATATGGTTTCATGCCTAGAAAGAGTACAACAGATTCAGTATTTGCTTTGAGGATACTGATGGAGAAGTACAGAGAAGGTCATAGGGAGTTGCATTGTGTCTTCGTAGATTTAGAGAAAGCGTATGACAGGGTATGAGAGGAGCTGTGGTATTGTATGAGGAAGTCTGGAGTGGCAGAGAAGTATGTTAGAGTGGTGCAAGACATGTATGAGAGCTGTAAGATCATGGTGAGGTGTGCTGTAGGTGTGACAGAGGAGTTCAAGGTGGAGGTGGGTTTGCATCAAGGATCGGCTCTGAGCCCCTTCTTGTTTGCTCTGGTGATGGACAGGCTGACAGATGAGGTTAGACAGGAATCTCCATGGACTATGATGTTTGCGGATGACATTGTGATTTGTAGTGAGAGCAGGGAGCAGGTGGAGGAAAATCTAGAGAGATGGAGGTCTGCTCTGGAAAACAGAGGAATGAAGCTTAGCCGCAGTAAGACAGAATACATGTGCGTCAATGAAAGGGACCCAGGTGGAACGGTGAGGTTACAGGGAGCAGAGGTGAAGAAGGTGCAGGACTTTAAGCACTTAGGGTCAACAGTTCAGAGCAATGGAGACTGTGGAAAAGAGGTGAAGAGGCGAGTGCAAGCAGGTTGGAACGGGTGGAGAAAAGTGTCAGGTGTGTTGTGTGATAAAAGAGTATCAGCAAGAATGAAAGGAAAAGTGTTCAAGACGGTGGTGAGACCAGCGATGTTGTACAGCTTAGAGACAGTGGCACTGAAGAAAAGACAAGAGGCAGAGCTGGAGGTAGCAGAGCTTAAGATGTTGAGGTTCTCTTTGGGAGTGACGAGGATGGACAGGATCAGGAATGAGTACATCAGAGGGACAGCTCATTTTAGATGTTTTGGAGATAAAGTCAGAGAGGCCAGATTGAGGTGGTTTGGACATGTTCAGAGGAGAGACTGTGAATATATTGGTAGAAGGATACTGAGGTTGGAGCTGCCAGGCAGGAGGTCTAGAGGAAGACCAAAGAGGAGATTTATGGATGTAGTGAGAGAGGACATGAAGTTAATTGGTGTGAGTGAAGAGGATGCAGAGGACAGGGTTAGATGGAGGCACATGATTCGCTGTGGCGACCCCTGAAAGGGAACAGCCGAAAGGAAAAGAAGAAGAAGATCAACAGAATGTGAAGAAGTAACAGTTGTGATGTTATGTCAAAGACATCAATGTATTGTGTTGCGTATGTACTGAAATTACATGCTAACCTGCTAGCCCCGGGTTCGTTCGGCCTGTCCTGTGTTGTAATAACACTTGTGCCTCGAGGGGCGATAACTAGTCCAATAGTATAGCTCAGGTGGTTCCAGCTAGGAGATGTGTGCCAGTGGCAAGTTAGCTACATTACACAAGCTCTCTTAGCTTTTGTAGTCTAATAAATAAACAAAATAAACTCAAAAGTCTAAACTAAAAAGGAAATATTCTTACACCTATTTCCCTTATCAAATAGAAACATACAACCGTATACCTTCTGAATTCACGTTTATCTCTTTCACCAGACTATTACATCATAAAACACACTTCAATCAAACTCCGACTGAAACAAAATAAAACTCACCAAAATCGTCTTGGTTAGTCTTTAAACTGTTCCAACAACCACCAACTCTGGTTTGGTAGAAATAAATTTTTAATTCATCGCGTTAGATGTAAAAAATATTCTGTCTCTACACAATGTCGCTGCCTCTGATGCCCAACCTCTGTCTTGGTCCTCTGCCGCTTGACGCCTCTCCTGTCCCTGCCTGGACGAGCCGTGTCTTTGTCAGCCTCTGGAGTCAGAGTCCTGGTCGGAGCCGCTGTAAATCACCTTGGTACTATATTCCCTGTCGTCAAACTGGCCTCCGTCGGTCTCAGAGGTTGTGTTCGGTCCCAGTCTGGCTGTGTTCACTGGGAAGTTACTGATCCCGGTTTTGTTGCCTGCTCACCCAGCTCCTGTTCTGGTGCACATTCCGGAAACAGTCAGCTAATACAACCGCTAAGTTAGCTGTACGGCTAACTGAGCTAACTAGCTAACGGCAGTTAGTGCATTGTGACCCCCCTCCCCCGCCCCCATTTTTTGGAGTATGATTTTGACAGGTGGAGAGTAGTCTCAATTGTTACATATTGCCCCTTCAACGTTAGCCACGTCACGTTGTGACCTCAGCATCTGTCCCTTCTGGCAAAAGTCCAAAGATTTTCGTTTTTTTAACCTGTTATTCAGCAGCAGGTTGCGTCTTCAAGAGTTTCTTCGTGATCTTACAGATATCTGCTTTCTGTCCGTTATGATAAAACATTTGCTCAGGGCGAAATCTGTTATTTCCACTGACTGTGCTGCCACTCTGCTCTTCTTCACTGATACAGTCTGTCAAATCTGCCAGTGCAATGGCCACCACAGTCTGTAAAAGTATTGGATTTAAATGGTTTCACCCCGGGCAAATCTTTATCTTTTCGAGCAAACAGAAGACATCTGGGGGTTTAAAAAAATCTTTTGAAGATACAACTGTTGCTGGATCACAGGTTAAAAAAACAACATTTTGACTTTTCCCCATAAAGTTTGCATAGAGAACACAGCGTGACTGAATCACAGTGAATCACTCAGATGATTGCTAAATGTTTGCTTACCAGTAGCTAATGTTAGCAAGCCAGTTAAGCATGTAAATAAGACTGCTTTGGAGTTACAAGGAGTCACATTTCTCCTCTTTTGGTGGAAGATAAGTGCCTCCCCACATCTCCAGCTAACATGACCCAAATCAGTCTGTCCACTGCACACACAGACACCAAACTAATATCAACCCTCCACCAAAAAGTAATCACATTACTGTAACACATTACTAAGTAATGTAACACTGATAGCAGAACATGTATAGTCCCACTCACATGCCAAATGATGCCACTTCTGAGAGGTATAACCTGTTCTGACATATGGCACTCCTGGCTGGAACATGTAGTGACAATGCCACAAGCCTAGAAACAAAGCGAGTGGAAAAACTGCCTCAGGTTCAAGGAGTCAACAAATATTCTTGGCTGATGGTCAAATTTAAATAAATAAAGAAAAGCACAAATCTTGTTTTGTTTTATTGTTTGTCCCCATTGTAGAAGGTAATAACAAAGAAATGTTACAGTGGTTTCAGTTTTCAGGCAGACAACCCTGCTACTCCAGGTTTGCTCTGACGCCTGAGCGGGTGACACACTTACCACATACTTTCTGTTTCCAGAACACTCACACACATGTTTACAGGCTCAGATACTCTAGTTTGATCTATATAATTTTCATACATTGGCCACCTACCCTGTCAGCAGCATTTCCTTTCTAGCTAATCTTGAGATATGAAACTTAGAGCCATAGTTGAGTTTCCTGGAATAGTTACAAGGTCAACAGAGTTTATTTCAAGAAGTTGTAGTTGTCAGCCAAGATCAGTTAATCAATAAGCAATATTCAAATAATTAAAAAATGGTTTATAACAAACTAGTGTAGATGTAAACATATAAGGACATTTTAAAGTTTTTGTTATGTATTTAACAACTCCTTCTATGAAGCAATCATAACAGATAATGGATGAGTGATGATATAACATTGCAAGTGGTATTAATTAATTAAATGTATTGATGAGATTGATTATATTAATTATATTTTTTATTATATTTATCAATATTATATGTATTATAATTCTATTCATATTACTCTGATGACAACTTACACAGATTGTACTGATTATGAATGCTAAATAGTGGGGGTTAAAGTAAAGTGTTACCTTTGTATGTCATTGGTGATAGCTACACTAAAGCCATTTCATGAGCAGGCTCAGACGAGTCACCTCTTTTCGCTGGTTATCAGTCTTCCTCAAGTTTAAGTGCGTAAGCTTAACTGCTGACCTTCCCCTAGCTAATGACCCTTGTTATCACATGGGCTCCACACCACCACTTTACACCAGGGAGACAGTATAAACAACAGCCTCGGTTGACTGGTCTTCAATCACTGCTCCATAATGGCAGTTACCTTGGCACAGTGATATCTGTCATCATCATCCAGCATTAATTTATCATAAGAGATGAGGCATTAGAAACTGCAGAGGGACAACACATAGCAGAGCAGTGACAGGGGCTCCCTCTGGTGTGATGAAAAAAAACACTGGGAACTGTGATGGGCAAAATAGTATGTATGTCACAGATGTGACAAATTATGTTTGGGGAAATTGAACAGTGTTTCAATGAAGCTTACCAGAGAATGATGGTAATTTGAGACTTTGTGAAAGTAATTTTGTCTTATTATCTATGTACATGTATCTGTCTATTTCTCTATTTCTATGGCACACACTGAGGACCAGGATCTTGCATAAAGCCTGACAACATGATGCAAAATGCACAGAAAACAATCAGGGCTGTAGCTATCATTGAAAACACTGAGGTCATGTTCTTAGTATTTTATTCTGTAAATTTAGAGGGAGGGGGTTTTCTGGGCTGATTCCAGTAACTGCACACACATTTAGACTCAGTGTATTTAAGTTTGACTACTTTTAGGCTAACAAAATAAATAAAAAATGGATTCAGTATTTGTCCACCAGAAATGTATTCCTGGTGAGATACATTGAAACAGAATTTAGACCTTTATGCTGGGAAATAAAATAGTGCTTTGTTTTATGGGTGCGTAATTTCCTGGGAGGTTTCCTGGCGAGAACTATGAATTAATTAAAGGGAAAAGAAAGACAAAGTTCTGATACAATTATTATTATAAGAGTTCAGTTGTGTTTATGTGCAGTTGTTTATTTTCAGTAAAAAAATTAATTGTAAGAGCTACTCCATTTAAACAAAACTTGCACAAAATATACTTGAACAGCTAAGTCACTGAATGGAATATGAAAAAGTCCAACTCCAGACAAAAGGGCTGTTTTCACATTGATCTGCTGGAGGGGTAAGTTTCTCTGTGCTCACCTTGAATCTCAGTTTAAGACATGTATGTATGAGCAGGATTTTGAGACATCACAACGAATTTGGAAGCTAATCATTGTCCAATATGCAACTTACACAAATGTGATGTGGAAACTTGAAACCTCAGTGCACATACATTGAGAATGGACTTTGCAGTGAAGTACGAGACATCTTGTACACAGAAAATGTTTATAATGTAAAATATTTGCATATTCACAGATTCTGAATTTTTAAATGAGGGAGGAGTAGATGTAATTTTAAGAATTGTTAACTGAGTAATTATTATTTTGTGTAAAAATCATACCAATGCATTGATTGATGCAATCAAGCTTCGGTTTACAGTAAGAAGCATGTTAACAGTAACTGTGGTAGGTTTACAGACAGTTCCATAGGGGGCTGTGAAGAGGAGGTGCTGTCTCCCACAGGAAGGGTTTCGGAGCAGATGGTTGCCTGGGTGTGCAGGCTCGGTAGCAATCTTTCCTGCCCTTTTTTTGTCACCCTGGCATCACGCAGCTCCTTCGTGGAGGGCAGCTGACAGCCATTCACCCACTCATCAGTGCAGACACCATGTTGGAGCTTGTCCTTGGTGTAGGAGGAGGCAGATTAGAACCAGATTGTGGCTGAGGATTTGAGGATGTTTTGAATCACTGATTTGTAAAAATGGAGCATGATTGGTGAGGAAAATGCTGGACTCTCCCAGATGCTGTATAAAGATTTTTTTTTAATCTTTTTGATTTGGCAAGAGATTTTGGTTATGGTGTAGCAATCCTATTGCCCAACAAGAACATCAATATTGAGCGATTCAGCAAAATCCTGGATTACGTTCAATAAGAGCTTTTTTTTAATATCCCATTGCCAGTTTTGTTAAAAGTCTTGCTGTTCAGGTAAAGGTATGGTTAGGGTTACACAACTAAAACATTTAGGTTAGGGTTAATAACAATGCAAGCAATAATTTCAGGTCTGTGATGGGACACAAACTCTGGTATCCAACCAGTATGGTTAATTTTAGGGAAAAATCATTGTTATGGTATATAAACTACGGTTAGGGCATGGTTAGTTATAGGAAACTAACATTTTTGGTTAATGTCAGGGAAAGATTGTAGTTACAATTAATAAAAAGATGAAAGTTACAATCAGGTCTGTGACAGGACATGCCCTCTGGTCTCTTTCTGCATGCCTGTCCACCATC
Source organism: Siniperca chuatsi (assembly GCF_020085105.1). Lineage (NCBI taxonomy): Eukaryota > Metazoa > Chordata > Actinopteri > Centrarchiformes > Sinipercidae > Siniperca > Siniperca chuatsi. Next base: position 10,332,978 of record NC_058059.1, read on the forward strand.
CCAACTTCCAAACCCTGACTTTCTGCCTCACTATAGGACACACTACTTCCTGGGTTGGTACTGAACATTGGCATTGGAAAATGGAAATTGTGTAACATTGTCCAATATGGATGTAATTCTTTGGGATACTGGGCTGAGTGCAGCCAGACCTCTGTCTTGTCAAGCTCAGAAAAATTTGGACAAACTCTCAGGGTAATAATTATACGTTATTCTGTGGAAGCTATTTGTTTAGTCTTTGAAATGGCCCATCTCCAGAAACTGCAACTCTGGTTGGTTTTTGGTAAGGTACAAACAAAGTCTTCATTTTGGGATTTTGGTGGTTTGAAGTATCCACCCTCTTCTAACTTTTTTTGGCTGAATTTCTTCACACCCCTGAGTTTTACAAACCAGAGGTTTGGCTACCCAGTAGGAATTTAAGTTACTCAATTTACAGGGTTGAGCCACTGATGATCAAGGGGTTAATGACCAGACTGATTGATTTAGAAGACAATAATCAAACAATTAACTATTTTAATTGTTATCATCTCCAGGTGGCTGGCAGTACTACCTAGAGGCAGCATTCTTTAGAGTAGGCTCTCCACACGTTGATCTGTCTTGATCACATTGTAGCGCCACCTGTTTCCCTGTCCTCTCCAGACATTTCCTTTGTACTTCCTCTTCCTGTTCTCATCATCCTTCCAAATCCAGTCTTTACTCATCATCACTACCCATTTCCTCCCTCTGAAAATTCTTCCCTTTGAAGACACCACATGTCTTAACATTTTCAAAATCACACACACACAAACACATACACTTTGATTACAATCAGCTTGACCTGTGCAACAGTTATACAGCTAATCCTGAATGCCTGTGTAAAAAGCATTATTAGTTCAGCCAGTATTGATGTTTGCTGTTACTACAACATAAAAAGCATGAGCTCTCTACCTCTGGCTCCCTCTTTTTTTCCTTTCTCTTTCTGGCTGGTTTCTAATGTATTCTACCCCTTTGGTGGCCTCTAGCCAGCCTCGCTCTTATGTTCTTTAACAATGGAGAGGGAGGAGGTCACTTGATGCCTCTCCTAAGCTCGACTCTGCTTTCTTTTGCTCTCCTCATATTCCCTAATATGCTGTGTTCCCATCTCTCCTTTCTTCTGCTTTCCTCTCCTCTTTTCTGTCTACTCCCCTCCCCTTTCGTCTTCTCCCCAGCCCTCTGGGTGAGGTTGTCCTACCAGGATGTAACTAAGCTCTCTCTCTCACTGTCTCCCTCTCTCTCTCTCAGGAGAAAAGAAAGAGCTGATACGAGGCACATTACAGCAGGCAGGTTCTTCAGGGAACAATGTGACTCTTGAACATATGGAAAAACGCCAGGAATGTGCTGGTCATTGAAGTCAGATGTTACAAATACATACAGACTCATCATATTTAGTGCTATACAAATAATAAACAATGAAAAGAACCACAACTACACTACATGGCCAAAACTATGTGGACACCCAAATATTACATTACTCATTTCAAAACCATGACCATTAATATGCTGCTGAAATAGCCTCCAATCCTCTGTGAAGACCAATAGCTGCGTGAACTGGGTGTGAATGTTAGATTGTTGGTTTTCGGAAGTTACAGAAATTGTCAGATGCAGCCCGGGTCGGTTCTTCAATGCTAAACTTAGAAAAATATTTCCTTATGGACTTTAGGGCGTTGTACTGTTGAAACAGGAAAGGGCCTTTCCTAAATTGTCTGGAAGCACCAACGCACATCATATGCTTCAGCATGAAGATTTAATTGAACCATAGGTCCTTGCCCAAACCATGAAAAACAGTCTTACAGGAAGTGGAATACATTTTCAATCTTTCATTTAACTTGTAAATAAAACTTTCAGTTAATCATGATCGGAATGTTTGCTGTTCAGCCTCCTTCCTTCCATGTCTCTTCATTCTCATACAATCCAGGGGAGCCACATCAGGATCGAGTAGCTGTTACTGAAGTACTCTGTATGTGGAGTCAGCAGTGGAACTTGCCATCAGGTCCTGATCGACCTACCCTCAACCCCTCCGCCCCTCCATCCTGGTCGTGGACCCTGCTGGCGGCCACGATGAATGATTCATCCTCCCAGCAAAAAGAGCTGACTCATCGCTGCATTTCAGCTCCATATTTCCAAAGTGGGCAGAAGCTAAATGGCTTTACCAATAGCCCTGCTTTCTGACCAGCTACAGCTACCTTCTTGTTCTGCTGCTGAATATGCAAAAGAAAGAAATATAGTATTGAAATGTATTGCTGCACTCAGAGCAGAAGCCGTAGAGGCCTATTTATCTCTCTAGGCTGCAGATAATTACAATGTAGTGTATCTATATATTTTTGGAATGTAGGTGTATCCATATGTTTTATCTAATGGTCTTCTTAAGCTAAGGTCACTAAATAGTCAAAAATTGGGCTGGAGTCAATGTCTGTCTCTTTGAAGATATTGGTTTTGAGGAGTTGGTGCACACAAATATTCACATACACAGTGTGACATTCTGAGATGAAGGACATTTTAGTTCTGCTCTGCTGCAGTGAGCTAATGGTCAATAACAGATTCGTTTTCATCACAGTACAGTACGTGAATGCATGTGGGTATGGGGTGTGTGAGCGTGCGTGTTTGTGTGTGTCCTTCACTTCCTTCTCCAGCAGTTATTATGGGCATTTGAAATTCTGCGCCAGCTTCTAGATTGAGCAGGGGGATTACTCATCTGCCTCAGATATTGTGCTCCTTGGTGGTGCTTGGCTTTGCGGCTGACTTAATGAGAGTGGAAGGCTTTGTTGTTGTGAATTTCTCTATTCATCCAAAAGAGGAGGAAAGGTGCTCCACTGAGGAGAAAGAAAAAAACTAAGGTAGCTACTCTCAGCTGCTTTTCTCGGTGAAAAGGAATGACAACTAATACCTGAGGGCACTTTCTTATCTCCAGCCTGTCAACACAGACAGGCCATATCATTCACCAGGAGCTTTACTCAATGGGAAAAAGCTATCCACCAATGGGAATAAGCCCTTTCTTGAAAACAGTAGTGCTCTATCTCTTACTGTGACTCGGTAACCTTTATCATACAGTGTTTATGGAAGAATGGTTCCTCACTCTGCCAAATACTGAGACTTTCTTTCATTTCCTGATTTCAAAGCAAGGCTGAGATGTTCTCGGCTTAGAGGAAACAGGATGAGGTGAGGAGGCAGGAAGTGCATTGTGGGAGAAAGATGAGATTATGGCAGGAGAGAAGATCAGGTTGATATTCAAAAGATGTGCTGACCACAGGTGGTGTTATTAATGTGTGTGTCTGTGAGAACGTTGCTCTCTCAGACATTTTTCTTGATCCCATGATTAAGGATCACAATTTAAACGATGATGCAGTTTTAAAGCTCTGCTCTTCTTTCCTCGTGTTTTTGTGCAAAAGTGGGAAAATGGAAGAAAATCATCACTGAATGAGATGACAGAAGTTTTAAAAAATACATATGAGAAAGATGCATGATGCCACAAGGCTCAAATGGTTAATTAACATGCTGTCTTGAGAACATTTTATTGATTCTTGTTGATAAGGATTAATGTGGAAACAAATTATACAACAACAAAATGCAAATTGTAATTTTCTCTGGTAAACCTGGATAAAGGTGTATAGGGCTGTGCACAGAGAGGCAAAAGAACACAAAAGACAGAAAGGCATCCTTTACATTTCGTTTAACCCCCAAACAAAACCACCAAAACCACATCCTGCAAATACCCACTGAAACCACATCCGTCTAAGCTAAAGACAGGAGTGTGTCACACGCAAAAAAAAACAGCAGTCAGTGTCGGTGAGCTGAGCTCTGGCAAATTTCCTAATGAAAGAGACCTGTCCAAAGCCCCAATCCCCCCCGCAAACAACAGTGTCTCCCAAGAAGAAATCGATGACCTTCTGTGGGAGGTGGCGATATGCCATGATCGACTGCACAGCCCACTAAATAAGCAGCCACTAGCAGATGATGTTAAATGATGGTGGGGGGAGATAACACATTTGATTACAGCGTTGCTCTGGTCCCATGAGAATGCAAAAGAAGAAGAGGAAGAAGTGTCCTTCCACTAGTGGACAGAGGGTTTGTAAAAATAATAATAATAATAATAATAAATTGGTGTGTTGGTACATATTTTGTGTACCATGACCTTTTACAAAATTTCTGCTATGTTATTTTACCTATCCTCAGTATGCCAGTGACTCTTACTGTAGGTTTCTCTTTGTGGAACATCCAGTTGATGTTTGATACAGATATGTATTGTGGCTATGCCTTCACATACTGCTGGATTTTTCCTAATCAAAACCATGAACACATGTCAGAATACAGAAAATACCTCTGTGGCCCATTTTTTCTATTGCTAAAAATAACAAAACTAAGAGTCTACAGCCATGTGGCTCTGTGAGACTGTACTTTGGCACAGCGGTGCTTTGAGCTAAATGCTAATATCAGAATGCTAACATGCTCACAATTACAATACTAACATGTTGATGTTTAGCAGGTATAATGTTTGGCTTGTTAACAATCTTGTTAATTCTTGTTGCTCTGTTGAGCCTGGTGAAATAACATTGTTTTACAGATATTGGGTCATAAACCAGAGTATTGACCAAATTAAATCATGACCTAATTATGGCACTAGATTAAAACTTAAGAGATCACCAAAGTGATTGAGAAATTTCACTCAAAACCATAGATTTTAACCTTATGGTGGCGCTAGAGGAAAATCACCAAAAATCAGTAGGATACATCGTCCGGGAACCATGAATGTTGGTACAAAATGTTGTGCCAAATCATCCTGTAAATATTGAGATAATTCACTTGATGAGTGCAAAGTTTCATCTGTTGGTGGCGGAAGATGAAAAGTCACAGGATTATCAAAGTCATTAGGATTCATCCTCTGGGCATGAATGTAGCAAATTTCATGGCAATCCATTCAATAATTATTGAGGCATTTCACCATAAAAAATACCAACATCATGGTGGTGCTAGAGGAAAAGTCAGGGGATCACAAAGGGGTCATTAAGATCAAACTTGCCAACCCTCCTGAGTTTTTCATTACCCTCTCCCGGTTTCCTTCCAGGGTCACATTTCTTCTGTATTTCTCCATATTTATGACACATTTTCACACCTTTCTTTCCTTTTTGTTATCACAACCTGTTTCTGACACTGTACAGCGTGTATAAGCCTTAGGCTCGCGTTCGCTCGCTCGCACCTCATCCTCAATGAGCAATTTAAGACGTCCTGAAAAGAAGAATTCTGCGTTTCATATTAGTTTATAATAATAAATAATAATAATAAAACTTTATTTATAGAGCACACAAACAAAGTACAAAGTGCTTAACAACAAATAAAATACCACAGAGAATGATGAAATATAAAGAAATAAAATACACAAAATACACAAAAGCAATAAAATAAACAGCCAGTTCAGGTAAAATAAGGACTTGCTTTCCGATAAAAATAGATAAAAAAGAGACTTAAATGAAGACACTGACTCAAACAACCTAATATCTTCGGGAAAGTTGTTCCAGAGCCTCGGGCCCTGATGGCAAAAGCTCTGTCCCCCTTTGTTTTCATCCTGGACTCAGGAACAGACAGAAGACCCGAAGATCTCAAACTACATGAAGATTCATAAGGGATTACAAGGTCTAAAATATGATCTGGAGCCAGGCCATGAAGAGCCTTAAAAGTAATCAACAAGATCTTAAAATCAATCCTGAAACAAACAGGGAGCCAATGTAAAGAGGCTAAAACAGGTGTGATGTGATTGTACCTCTTGATCCTGGTTAAAAGCCTGGCAGCTGAGTTCTGTACAGTCTGCAGTCATTTAAATGTTTTTTGATTAAGACAAGTGAACAGGCTGTTACAGTAATCAAGGCGTGAGGAGATAAAAGCATGCACAATTTCTGCATCACTAAGATTTAAAATAGATCATATTTTTGCAATGTTTCTGAGGTGATAAAAACATGATTGGACAAGCTTAGTGATATGTTGCTCAAAACATAAATTGCTAACAAACAGGACACCAAGATTTCTTGCAACAGGCTTGATATGTTGTGAAGGGTAACCAGTAGATGGCAGTATTTGTTTTGTGATTTGTTTGGACCCAAAAACAAGGATTTCTGTTTTATTTGAGCTGGAGAAAATTTATCGACATCCAGTTTTTTATGTCAGAGAGGCAGTCCTGCAGAGAACTCAGCGTACTAAGGTCAGTGGGCTTGACAGGGAGGTATAACTGTGTGTCATCCGCATAACAATGAAAAGAAATACCCAAGACATCACCCAAGGGAAGCATGTATAAGGAGAACAGTATTGGTCCCAGAATTGAACCTTGAGGCACACCATACTTGATATAGGAAAAGGATGACATGAAGTTATTAATGCTGACACAATTTCCTATTGGACAAATAAGATGAGAACCAGTCTAGTGCAGTGTCAGATATGCCCACCCAGTGCCTCAGTCTATCTAAAAGAATGCCATGTCAAAATACCGGAGATTCCCGCAAGTTCACAATAGAGGGGCAAATTACTATTCTTTCCTGAGAATTAAAAGTAAAATTAAAAGTAACCTATTTAACATAAAAATGCTGTTGCATTGTACTTTTTTATTTTCATTCTTTAAAAGTCACCAAAATGCAGAAAACAAAGTCTCTGAAACTGAAAATTTTCTGGGGTGGACCCCCAGACCACCCACTTTGGTTTCGAAATCCTCCGTATTTTTGAGGTCTTATGGTTGACAAGTATGATTAATATTCATCCTCTGGGTATCATGAATGTCTTTATAAAATCTTATGGCAATTCATTAATAGTTTTTGAGATATTTTAGTCTGAACCAAAGTGCCGGATCAACTGATAGATCGACTTTGCCATCCATTTGAAAAAAGACAATCTCGCAACACTTTCATTCGTTGTTCGTATTTTAGAATTATGTTTCAATTTTAAGTTTGAAGCTTTGTACTGTATAAAATACCAAAAACAACCCACAAAAAACAAATACAATACAACACTAAAATCTCAAACACACAAACTAAAGCGATTTTATGTGCTGTATAGCACACATATGTATTTTTTAAAACCTTCTTTCCTTTGCCCTCTTCATTCTCAGTTCTCCCCAGTAACACCAAGTCTTGTGGTCTATGTCTGATAATGACAGTGATGATGAAGTATTGAGGACCTGTACTCTCCAGAGTTCTGAGTGGCTCACATCCACTTCCATCTTTCTCTGATATGATTGGTCGCTGAGTTAATTGTGGAGGTCACGGATGGATGGGGAATTGAACTTCTTCCTTGGAGACCACAAAAACTAGATCACTCAGAAGGAGACGGCATCATTAAAAGTAAACTATTGCTATAATAATAAAGTCTGATTGTGACCATTTCTTTGTCCTTTGTAGAAGATTATACAGTGATCAAAATTTAAGACAAAATTAATGATATCTATTAATATAAAAGTTACAGTAATGAGTGAGTAAAGGGGTTGAGTTCAAATTACTAGTAATTTAACAAAACAATAATTGTGTATTTGTTGAGACCACTGCAACAAAGGGTCCAGTACAACAGTTTGTGTCATTTAAATAATGCTATACCAAAAATCTATCGCCACCTGTAAAAATTGCCAAATACATATTGTACAGTAGCTGAAATAAAGGAGAGGGATCTCTAGCAATCCTTGCAGCCTTATAATGTGTTTGATGAGTGAATATGTGGCTTTTAAAGTTAATGTATATAACCTTGATTCACTGACTGAGGGTGGAAAGGAGTGGCGCAAACAATATGTGGGTATGGGTGGTATGTACACCTAAATTCCAGTCTGGTCAAACACATACATATCCTACTTGGTATTCGGATAAACGACAATAAGTTATCACTATACTGAAGACTAGCCTCTTAAAACATACAGTTATGTACAGGGCTTCGGTGGAATGGAACAAGTTACGAAACACTATTTAGAGACTCACCCAGTGCTTACACTTATAAGGAACAAATACAAATGTACTAAAAGCAAACTGTATGATTGAATATACATGTTTTTTTAATCTGACATCTTAGTTTTCACATATTTAATGGATGTTTGTGTACTTAAATACTACTACACATACTAATATTTTAATTGGACATTTTTAAATGTGGGGATTCCCAGGATGATTAGCAACGGCTGTGGTGGAAGCTAATGAGGATCCAATAAAATAAACAAACTGAACTGATAAGAACATGAACTGTCCAATTCTTGTGAATGGCATAATTTAGAGAAGAAAGCAATTGGGCATGTTTAAGGTTTTAAGTGGATTGGGCGCAGTTGGAAAACGGTTATGTCATGTACTTCCAAGCACCTATTAGGAATTAGGAACATTTTAATGAAAATGTGATGACAGGTGTCAGGTTGTTTGCTTATATCGCCAGGCCACTGTCAGTCAAATGTGTGAAAACTACACCCACACAGTCCTTATGTAACGCTTAATAAGTAATGATGATTAATGTTTTTTATTAACTTTAACTTTGATTAAACATAAGTTGTCAGGGGTTTTAAGGTACCCCATCGTGCTGCAGTACTGACTTTGGGAACCTCTGCTATACTAGTCAGACAGTCCCTGATGATATGCATGTTACTATCCTATCTACTTAAGATGAAGCAAAAGTCACAAGTATAACAAGTTATAAATACAATTCTGAGTTATAGAAAAATGTTAGGAGTTACTGCATGAACATTAACATGGCATTTGAAATTAGATAAAATCACTTAAAATATGTAAATGCCACTGTAAAGTCACTCCCCCTGACCAGATACTTTTAAATTACTGGTAAGTATTCATTGCATGTCATTGACTTACCCAGACTGACTGGGTTTAATCCAGTTTTTCATTGCATATCTGCTTATACACTGATGCCAAGGAGAGCATCAAGATGAAGAGTTCCTCCAGACACACGAGCACAAAAGTGTTCCCGAGATAGTCAAGATTAATGATTGAAAACAAGTGGGCGAAACTGAGAAATAACAACTATAAATACTGATGCTTTAGAGGGCTGGGATCAGGCTGGAGCCCTGCATAAGATCTTCTTTGCTCTACGTTTGCCACTCATTTTCTATGCAGTGAAAAGGAAAGTGAACAATGTTTTGCACTGCTTAAAAACTATGAATGCGAGTCATTCTGAAGGTGAAATTTAAAGGTTACAGCACCTGACATTTGTCCAAGTGGTAATTTTTCATTCGAAGCACATCATATATTTATTGAGGGTTGTAAGGCTTTATATGAAGTGCTGACCTCTGTTCCTTTATGGAATAACAAAGTAGTAGCTGTAGATCAATTTAGCACTTTACAACAATGGTTTTAACCACCAGTCCATTTTGTTCATTATGCATGGTTGCCCAGAGGAAAAGAAAAGCTTTTGTTTTGAGGAAGGTTCTTCAAGATCTGTTTTATCCTAGAATAGAGTGGATGTTTGTTTTCTTTTCCTGATTAGGTTGACATTGATCTGAAGATCCCAGGTTTCTGTCTCCTCTGAGACTGGATAGTTAGAAGTTGGAGGCTTCCCAGCTGAGTGTTGGGTGTCTGGGAGCTCCATCACTGTGAGTCTATGTGGTTTTCTTTTTAGACTCATAGTGAGGACACCCACTAAGGGAAGAAATAGTCTCAGTGCAGGAGAAGAAAATAGAAGCCTGGCTACCATAAGCATCCAAATCTCATTCTTGGTCAAACTCAACTAAATCTGGATTTATGTTTGATTAGAGAGAGATTCAGGAGAGATTAACAGGAGTCCGACCGCAGACACCTATGGTGTAGTTTGGTCTGACTTCACCCGTTGATAGCACCATCGCAAAACTAGCCAGATGTACTGTACAAAAACACGATCAAGCCATATTGTGCTTTAATTGTTGTCCCCGCAGTAATTCTTTCATTACTTTGTGATACAAGTGACGGTGAGAAGGTCCTCCTTTTACTACTGAATATGAGACCATTCCGCGTCGTCACCATATTTACATTGTTTCATTCACTGTTACAGAGAGCGGGGGGTCGCAGTGTGCAGAGGGTTTGCAGTAGAAATGATTTTGCTAGATGTTTGCTACTGAAAAGGACAAGATAACCAATCAATTTTTTCAACTCGCTTCATGTTGTCTTCACTCAACAATCTCTACCAGCATCAGAAACCTCTAAGATAAAACACAAGCAGCCAAAGCTGACCAATTATACTTCATGTTGTCACCACGTGTTATCTCCGTAGCCGCTAGCTATGGAGCCTAAGCACGTAGCCACCATACTGTAGGCACAACAAAATATGAAGCTTAACTTACCAACAAACACATCTACTTTATTAGCTGAATTAGGATGGAACACCTTGCTTTGCAGTTGTGATAGGTGTGACATAAGCAAAATAAGTGCTTTTAAAGGCATCTTGAAGCCCATTTGTTTTCTTTGGCTTTTACTTGATTTTAAAACTTTGACTTTGTCCCCCTGAGGAACAAAAAAGCCAGAAAGAATGGTAAGTCATTGTTTTCTGCATGTCTCCACAGTGGGAGCTCACATTAGCTCTAGTTAGCACTGGTTGGTGGTGGCTGAAAGGTTAACCGTATTACTTTGAAATGACTGTACCAGTTTTTCAAGTGGAGCATTATTAAATGGGTTCAGCCAGATCTTTATCCTGTGTTGGCAGTGAAATCACAGTGTGGAGATCTGGTCTTGAAATTCAAGACTGTCAAATACCCAACAAATACATTCTCAATAAACTTAAGTTAGCTGGGTGATCCACTGGTGCTTATATGCAACTGTAAACAATGTCTACTGCAGCAGTGACACTGGATAGTTAGATGTTGTAGGTCAGTCCTATGACTTGGTGTTTGGCCTTATTTTGCAGCCTTTCTCATGGTTGGACTTGTACATTCCTTTCTAGAGGCAGGTTGGCATCGGTGCCAGGGTAAGCTGGAGTAACAGATGGTTGCTGGACCAAGTCTGGCCTTTCCTCATCTCTCTCTCTCTCACTCTCTCTCTCCTCACAATAACCCTGCTGCTGTTCTCATGGTAACACTATCTGCCAAGTCTGAAGGATTGGATTTTTTACAGGACACATGAGCTCAGCACTGTACCAGCGGTGGACACTCTGCTCCCACTGTCTCTCTCCTTCCCTCTTGCACCTTAATCTTTCTTTCTGTCTCTAGTGAATTTTTCATTTCTTCCTCCTCGCTCCCTTTGTCTCCTTTATCTGCCTCCACCTCTCCTCAGCTCATCTGTCATCTCTGCTTGTTGAGTCAACCGTGCCGTCTCTTCCTCCTCCTGGTTTTGTTTCATCATCCAGAAAACCTAACCATGACTGGGCTTTATCAGTTAGCGTGTATAAATCCAAACTCCAATCTAATCTCTTGCATCTGCTGTGCTATTGTTCCTCTTTTCTTTGTTTCACTGTATCTTCAAACGGCTTGCCTCGACTGTATCATGTTCTCCAGACTGTGCTGATAGTCTTATCACAAGACTGATGGCTTCAACTCTGGATATGATCCCTAACCTTAAAAGAGTGGTTCTTGCAGTGTGTCTTGGTTGACTGTTGGTGCTTTTTTTTTTGGTAAGTTAATCAGGGACGTACACATGCACAGACCCATACAAACACAATTATTAAGGATATTAGATTTAAACAGGCACAGCATGGTGTAGGGAAGACAGCCAGCTGTTCTTTGGACCAACTTAGATTTCTGAAACAGTGGCCATCTGCGGCACACTGATTGAGGGGGTGACCCATTCTGAATTCAAAACATCTACAAATCAAATGCAAGACCACACACACACACACATTTGCCCAACCCCTGCTCCATCAAAGAAGAAATTCAAATCACGAGAGTTAAGAAGGGAAGCTGGCTTTCTATGTGTCTTGCCATCTTTCCATCCACAAGGTGAGCTCGCCTTGCTCTCTTTACCTCCTCTTTCCCTCTTTCTTCCTCTGATGGCATTGTAAATGGAATGAGTGTGGTTGCATTGCTGTATTACGGTGGGATAAAGTATCAGTGCTGGTAATCTTCCGTGGATTAATGGCTTCTTCTTTATCTGCTGCGCCTGCTCCGCTCAGATGTCTGGCCGGTCCAGGAGCCTCCTGCTGGAATACTAATGACAGACAGACAGACAGTTCCGGCTCTCCCTGTCCCCAGCCCCAGCCCAGCCCACGGGAGCTGTGTGTGTGTGAAACTGTGAGTGAAAGAAAGGGAGCACATATGTGTGAAGTGCATGTGCATGTAGATATAGAGGGCGCACAGCAGAGACAGAGAGGGAGACTGCAAGTGTGTGTGTGTGTGTGTGTGTGTGTGTGTGTGTGTGTGTGTGTGTGTGTGTGTGTGTGTGTGTGTGTGTGTGTCCGCCCCCAAGACCCTGTCACCTCCTTTGTGAGGTACTCGCTGTCCTCCTTGTCCTGGCTGACACCTGCTTTGCATACAGGAGGGGCCAAGCAGAGAGGAGGGGAGGGGCAATGATGGTGAAATGAGGGTCCCCCAGGATGTGAGAGAGGGACACAGAGGGGACGAGGGAGGGAGAGGAGGGGAAGGAGGGAGGAGATACAGCAGATTAGTAGAAGGAAATAAAGCAGACTGATGGAGTGAAAGAAGAAACCGGAGAGAAAATTGAGAAAGGAACAATGGGAAATATGAACAGATCCCAGCAACAGGACTACACAACGTCGCCCTTTTCCAATGAGCAGATCCATTGACAGACCCATTCTGTAGTAAATAGCCTGCTGTAGGGTGCAGTCACTGTGGCGTGGTAACTCAACTTCCATTCCCTTAGCAAGGTCACATTTACCCCATACAGACCCTGGGCTAAGAATATCTAGTAGGTCCTTTATGAAAAGGAAAAGGACCAACACTAAACGCCATCTGCTTCCTCAGTGAAAGAAGAAAAGAAGAGGAGGAGGAGGGGGAGTGACTGAAGCACACCATGTACCAACTACTGGCCATGCTTATGTGAACAGAAATAAACAGGAGAACAAAAGAAGACCGTACACCCTGAGCTTACCTCATTTCCAAGGTGGAACAGGAACCAATATGAGAGCAGAAGCACCAACAGAACATCCAACCAGAGTTAAAGATGAAATGCCAACATCTGAGGAAACTTCACATCAAACTGTCCTCAAGAAATGTGACCATAGTACCATAACTTCATGAAGTCAGCAAAAGAAACAAATGCATTAAACTAACTGTGGAGAATCAAAATAATTTTCACTAAAGCAGCAGATTCATATACAAGATACAAGATATATTTATTGATCATTTTACAACACAGGGTTGTATAATGAGATTTTGTTTTGTAGTTCCCTTGATGCTACTCAAAAAAAAATTGTATACAGTAGATCAGTGAATAAATAATAAGTCATAGAAATGAAAACTATTTTACATGGTGGAGTGCTGAGGATGAATTATGTAGTCTCACAGCCTGAGGGAAGAAGCTGCTCTGCAGTCTGGTGGTACGACAGCAGATACTTCTGTACCTCTTGCCAGACAGCAGCAGGGTGAACAGGTTGTGGCTTGGGTGGGTACTGTCCTTTAGTATCCTTTGGGCTCTGTGCAGGCACCTCATGATATCACTGATGCTTGGTAGGTTGGTATCAATGATAAGCTCTCTTATTCACTACTCTGCCTTCTTCCACTCTCCCTTTTGGACAAAGCTGTAATTTGCAATAAAAAACAGCTAGCGGCCATCCTAGCTAACAAACTGCACGCTAATAATGTTTGCTGACACATTTTGGAATGATTTGTGCGTATGACAATTGGTAAATGAGGTTAGTGCAGTTTATGCCAATTCTAAATAATTGTGATTAATTAACTGACTTTTTTGGCCACTTGGGGGCAGCGGAAACAAGTTGTGAGAACAACACTGGCATATGACCTTTTAAGTTGATGTGGTGAACTATAACAGTTGTTTAAATTATTGGGGGTCGTGTTTCTATCACATGGGGAATTGTCCACTGTCTTTTAGATCTGTTTTTGGTCTCCAACTTCTGAAGGAAATATCTGACTTGTTTGCTGCTAAATGCTTTACTATGTTCACCAGCTAGTCGCAAACCTTGTCTGTCTGCTGTTTAGTGCTGGGCATTTTGGCTCCATAAAACTGATGGGAGCTGCACATTCGGGCAGTAATTTTCTGTAGGTTGATCACTACGAGCAACCCATTCCACATTGTCACATTGTCATTTGATACATAATAGCCGTTTTAAAGAATTCCAAGCAACCCAGTTGATTTTGTTTTTCGTTCCAGAATGAAAGTTGAGTTCGACCAGACTTGAAGTGTGGAGAGCTGCCAGAGGAAGAGTATGATAATAATTTTGGAACTGAAACAAATGCCATTTTTGATTAATCTAATTCAGTTAAACTTTATTGTCATCATACTTGCGTCCAACAAAATATAGTCCTGTCATTCCAAGATAGTGAAACTAAAAATAATTTAAAAAGTATACAATAAATAACTGTTAAAGTTATGTGCAAACACTGCACACACACTATATAGATTATTTCATGTTCTGTAAGTTACAGTAGTTGCATCTAGATACAGTTTTCATGGTAGACAATTGACATATTTTTGGTCGTTCTCATCATTTCAAACAATATAAAGATCAAGTCAGAGGGCCTTAGTACCAACAGTAAAATAGGTGTAGTTATTACTCAGTCCAGTCATACACAAAGTTACAAGTGTATCACGTACACCTGTTCAATCTAATGCAATCCAATGCAACGGGCCTGCAATAAATCATATCTTTGTGAAGCTTATCATGTTCAGTTTTTGTTGACAATGACTCAGAAAGGTATTTATTTAGCTCTATGGTCCTTTTTGAGGCTGTACTCAGTGTATTATCATATTGAGAGGTGATTTAATACACTGTGTGTGTGCTCCTCATGAATGTAAATGGGGTTGGACAAAATGTTAAAAACAACCTTTCAATATAGTTAGGTTTTTAATATACCATGTATAGAGTATAAAACCCAGTAATATAGTTGGCAATAATAATTTATGTAATTCTGTCAAAAAACAGCTTAAAATGTATGTAATGGCTAGCCACCATCTGTATGAACCTTTAAGTTACAAATGTGTTTAGGGTTCCATAAACTCAATGAAAAACAGTCACTGTTACTGTATTAAACCCAAGCGTAATTCATAATCCTGTCTTTCTAAAAATCCAGTTCAATCTGAGATTCAGTGGCAGTATATTGAACAAAACCACATTACTATAACAGCTGTTTTATGCTTCTTTAACATGTCAATATAAAATATGAAGTGATATGCAGAAGTTTGGTAACCCATGAACAAATTTTATGTTTGCTAATTTAAGTGCAAAGTAATCTACATAAACTAATACGCTTTTTTGGAGGAAGCCCTTTAATTCTCCAATGTTTCTATTTCTCACTCTCTCACACACAAACACACACAGCCAGTTTGCTAGTCACAGTACAGTACCTCCATTTTTTTGGTATTCTCCTCGCAGCTGTTCTTTACAAGTCAGATCTTGAATGGTGGTAGACATCAGCCGTTTCGTTTGGCGCACAGTTAGAGCTCTATGAAGAGAGTGCTGATTTTTGTATGTGTGTGAATGTCTGTGTGTTTGTGTGTGTGTGTGTGTGTTTCTGTGTGTGTTTGAGAGAGAGAGAAAGAGAGATGTCATGCATACAACACCACAATGTTGTCATGATGCCCTGATGTGAATCTCCCTTCCTATGTGGTCCCCACATTTTAGTTAGTATTCCCCCCTCTCTGTCTTTCTTGCCCTCTATCTGCCTTTCTCCTTCCTTCTCCCTAACTTCCCTAACTGAGTCTTTTTCCTGTGTGGTCCCAAGCAGTTTTCTCTTTACTTTCATCTCACTTGAAGAGATAATGAGTTTGATTGCATCACCCACAGAGTCATTTGACAAATCTTTGGATTAAAAAACACTTTGATAATTTTAAAAAATCCCAAAAGGAAGAAGTTGTCAGTGAAAAATAATAATTATTATACTGTGTGTGTTTGCTGTTACTGTATGAAGCACCTATGAAAACTTTTTATTCCATTAGATTCTCTCTTTATTGTTGATATATCATCCATGGCAGACATCAGCTCAGAGGAGAACGGGTGCACACGGTCCCAATAGAGATCATGTCAGTATGTGGTGAGAGGCCAAACAACATCCAGCCTGAGACATCACGTTTAGACACCACTGAGTTGGAGCAGGTGCACAGCCACAAGCCACAAGACTGCAGCTAGTTTTAACACTTTCACCATCATTTTCATGGAGTGATGGGAGGTCTGGTAGAGCAAACCGTCAATGAGGTGACTGAGACTGACTGGAATTAAGCAAAAAAAGCTCATTGTCGATACGTTTTTGTTTCATTACCAAAATAAGTGTGTGTGTGTGTGTGTGTGTGTGTGTGTGTGTGTGTGTGTGTGTGGGTGGGTGCACGCACTTATGTTTGTAGGTGTGTGTCTGCCCCAGAGCTCTTTGTGCCTTTTTGATGGACTCAGCCTTGGTTGCCACTCTATGTGTCACATGCACATGCACCTACAGACAAACTAAAGCACACACATATATCTACATACAAGCTGGCTGGTTTTGTTATACTTAAGAGAACTGTAGTGAGCACGTAGCACACAGTAGAATCCCTGAAACCCCTATACTGTTGATTTTTTTAAATTCTCAGTTGACTTTCAAAATATATAGAAAGTAATATAAAGAACCACTAACCCTAAAATCACCTTTTTGGGCCATCCAAAATGCCTTCACAACTGAAAATGTCCTCACAAGAATAGTGACCTGACCACACACACTCACACACGTGCAGGCATCTACCATTGGCTCTGCAAAGAGGGTCCCCTCCTGTCCCCATCCCCTCTTGCCTGCAGCTGCTAGCCAGCCTGTCAGTTCCCAGGCATCAAGCCCTCAGAGATGGCGCCTCCTCACGCCACCAAGTGGTAATCACCTGCCCTGCACCATTCAGCAACAGGGGCAGGATCCTCCAGGCAGCAGTGGAAGTTAAGATGTTAAGTGTTTATAGCCTCATTGATGGAGTTTGAAAATCAATGTGTGTGTTCAAGCTGTAGGTTCAAACCATATAATAAAAAAGCCACATAATATATACTGTGTAATAAAGCCATGCTGTTCATGAGTAAGAACATCATGTTCGTTGTCCCATGGTAACTTTATTACCTTGTGTGACAAATCCACTTCTGTGTGATATTATAGACTAAGATAAAGAAAAGATGCGCTGCTGTATTCATGAATATTTCCATCCAAAAAAGTGCTACAAATTTTTATATTTTGCCCTGAAATTTTAGAGGTAAATAAGTTTTTACTTAAGGGAGAAAATGAGTCAGTGAATGAGTAAATTAAAGGATAAGTCTGAAGATATTCTATTTTTTTTTTTTTTTTTTTTTTAGTGTCAACATATCCCATGAAAAGACAAGCGAACTGTGAAGTAGTCTGTCTTGCAATACCTTCTGACTGCTGTGTGTGGCACTCAGGCGTCAAGCATTCTGAATACGTAAATCTTTAAAGACGGGTCACAAATTTATAGTTTCATTTTTTAAAAAGGATAGGATTTCCTAAAATGGCTGGGCGCTGTAGTTTTTAGCCAACGTTACTCAAACAGAAGTAAATAGTGCATTTATCAGGGACTATTTTCAACTGCGAATTCACTAATGAACATTTATGACAGCAGGATGGTTTAGATGGGATTCTATGGGATTGTATCAAAATTCACTACAGTGCCCATGTTCGTGGTAATGAAGGATCAATTAATTGTTTTTCATGGGATTTGTTGGCAAAATATAGAATTTCACCGAACATTTAAGTTAAATGTTTGAATAACATAGGTGGTGATGTTGATGAAAGAAAAAATTAAAAGCAACAACAAAACAGGTCACAGACAAGAGCTGTAGACATACCCTGATGGCTTCCCAGTATTTAGCCAAACTGTCTGTCTTTCTACTGTGCGTGTGTGTGTGTGTGTGTTTGTCTGTCTCTCTGTTGTGGGTTTGTTTGTGGGTAGTATGCCATGGCTTCAGTATGTCCCTGACCTACTTAGACGTCACTGCAGGTTCAAAGTCACGTGTGTAGGAATGTCAGTGCATACCTTGCATTGTGTCTATGTGCATAAGTTACGTCTGTGTGTGTCAGGAAAATCTGATTTTTCTGAGCCATAGTATGCCACATCTTTGCTATATCCTTGACCTCTTCTCGGATGCACTGTGGGTTCAAAGTCAAGTGTATAGTGTGCATGCGTTGTGTGTATAATTCATATGTGTGGGTGTCTAAACCAGCTTGTGTGCACACATTTATGGATTAATTTTCAGCACCTGACAAGTGGAGAACAGGCAGAAGTCTGGGGATAAAAAGAGGCTGGGGAGATGTGCTGCAGGTGAAGTGCGGGGAGCGAGGAGCGGAGGCGAAAGGAGCAGGACCTCGACAGTGGGGGTGCTGCTCAGTTCAGTGAGTAATTGTGGTGGGGGTCGTACAGGTCCAGACCTCATTAAGAGAATTGTCTGGGAACTTTCAGGCTCTGAGCTGTCGTCATGTCACCTGTCTCTTTGTCTTAGGAGGCAGCGTAAGGAAAACAGCAGCTTATTAACATGTCTTTCAGTTTTCCAGGTCACACAGTTCATCATTAGAGTGGGGGGAAGATCAACACACACGCACACACAAAGCAGCTTTGCAGCAAACACTTCGAGATACAAGCCTGTAACTGACATGCATACATCTGACATCTGTGGCATATTAAAGGCAGGTACATCATCTCATCTTTTGAACGTCTTTTGAACATCTCTTTTCTCTTCAACAACCCCCCTTCTGTTCTTAATTTGTATTCACAGGGGGGTTCTTTGCCGTCTGAGGTTACATAGATGAGAATTGGGGGGGATTTAGGGGATCTCTCTCCAGCAGCTTTTTAAAAGGGTGAGGTATCACTCAGGTGCTGATGTTACACTGATGCAATGTTTCAGCCTATAGAGGAGGTTACTTCTGGACGCTGTGCTGCTTTATATCAACTTACCAGCAGCTAATATAGATATCAGTTAATCTTTGAAAAATTATACTGTGAACAAATGTGCTAAGGGAGCTATAAGATGTTTGATGCTGTAATAATTAGGAGCTTTCTGTCAGGGACATACATATTTGAAAAATAAATATAATAATGATTTGTTTGATGCTTTAAAGTGAGGTAATATAGAGTTGGGTACAACTGTGTGATAAAGAGAGAGGCTAGAAATCACAAAAACACATTTTATACTGCATTTAAACCTGTTTATTCTCATGCTTTCAAGTGCAATTCAAAGCATTCAGCAAAGAAATACAATAAAAAGTTGTCTTCCATTTCGAAATGTTATACATTCAAGAGTGCAATTATTTAGTATAAATAGAATAAAATATCTGCATGTCATAGAATATAATCTCTCTTTTAAAAAATGTTTCTAACTATTTCAGAGTAGGAAATACAGCATTTACATGAAGCAGAATATATACAGACAGAAAAGGATACATAGACATTCATAGCATCAGGTGCACAGTATTGTTCCCAAAACCCAGAGATAAAATTAGCGCAGTTTGTGCTAAATATATATTAAAAATTAAGCTACACATTGTACTGTAAATGTGCAGTTAGCCCAAGGATAGTATGATGACAGCAGAAATAACACAGTACTTTAAGGACGGGGTGATTATCCCACAATAAGGTGCAGGGTTGGTTGGAGTCAGCTCCTTTTGAAATTGAATTTCAGCAGTCAGAAAGTCAGTCCTGACATGACAAATCTGAATCAGAAATGACTCCACAACCCAGCTTAGAGGTGAAAAGGCGCTATGGGGCAGAGGCTGACTAGTCGGTCTTCTTGCAGCTTGTTGTCTCTGCGTTCTCTGACTCCTCTTTGGCTTTGAGCGATCCACTTTGTCCCTTGATGGAAGAAACTGGTGTGTGCTCTCCCGCTGCTCCATTCTCACAGAACTTTTTGGTTGTTGCAGAGGAGGTCGTCGTCGTGTTGGTTTTGACATTATCGATACATGCGTTCTTTAGGTCGCCAGTGAGGACGGCATAAGGGGAGTAGCCGGTGAAGAGGGTCTTGTAGACAGCCGACTCGATGGCAGCGAATGGTGAGGCAGAGGAGCCTGTCAGCATCATCCTTGACTAAAAAAGAGAAGTGTGTCAAGACAGAAACAAAATGCGAGGAGAGAGGGAGAAATGTAGGTTTAGAATCTCACATTCCTTCACCATAGCAGCTGTCTTTAAAGCTGCTATAATCAATATTTTTAAATTAACAATGGATCACATGACTACTTGCATGTGAAAGGGGTCACTACAGAGAAGTATCAGCCGACTCTGCAGTTCCCCTAAACTCTATGGGGCTTTAAAGCGTCTTTTAGCTCATTGTTTTGGTTTTCCGGCCCACAGCTTTACTGTTTTGGTTCACTGTCACTGCTCATTTTCAGACACAGCAGGAAGCTGTTTAAAAGGCTTTAAAAACCTTCTGTGCACTGCCTGCTCAGCATCAAGCAGCAGGCAGACACAGTTAGCGACTAGCTGGTGAACATTGTGGAGCATTTAGAGCCAAATATTTCCTTCAGGAGTTGATGGAGACCAAAAACAAAGCTAAAAGGAGTGAATATTGGACTTGCATTCATCAGGTGGCCAGAAACACAACTTCAAATGAATGCTAATGTTGCTTCGTATCTGCTGGATATGTATATAGGCAGTTTGCCAACTTCATATGGTGATATGTCTGTGTTGCGTTTATAGCATGTTCCTCTGTCCCCAAGTTTTATTGCAGATGTATCATGTCCTCCTTTTTGAACACCAGAGTGACTGGATTTAACATCATGTGATGAGGTCAAGTCTCCTACAAATACAAGATGGCATTGGAAAATATATGCTTATGCTAATTGCCTATAGTGTGCAATTTTTTCTTGGAAAGCCAATGTGACACATACCTAGTTTACATATAAATACACTAAGTAAGTGGATAACATATTAGTATTTCATTCTCATTAGGGGATGAGAGTCTAACATCTGCATCATCAGGAACAAAAAATAATAAATAGCAGGTTCGCAACTCTTAAATCTGACGAAATGGCTTGGCGTTAATTTGACAGATCAGAGTCAGAGGGAACTAACAGAATGAGAGTTGAAAGAAGACATGGTAGATTTATCTGTGTCTCAGTAAAGAGCGCAAGTTTCCCAGAGAAGAGAAGAGAGCATGATGCAAGCTGATGAAAATGATGCAAAAGCCCTGGCCCTACGGGTAATACTGAGCTAATGTGAGTCACAACAGCCAAAACTTCAAAAAAGCATGGGGAGTAAGGTCATTTAGAAGACAAGACACCACAGATTTGGAGAGAGCTATGGCACCAAAACATGTTCTATACCTGAGTTAAGATCGAATTAATAAACAACAAATGGTATTAAATAGTTTTCTTATAGTTGTCATAGATAAGCAATGAAATGGACCAAAACACACTGCCCTGTTTTGGATCTGAATCATTACCACCTCGGGTATATATTCTCAAGGTCACAGTGTCAGGTATGAGTTACACCAAATACATCAGACTGACCTTGTTGATGACGGTAAAGGCAGTGTAGCTGAGCATCAGGTGGTGCTTCTGGAGAGGCAGGTAGTGGGTCTGCTGCAGAGCAAACAGCACTGCCCCTATCAGGGTGATCTTGGTGGGGCTAAACAAACATGCAATAAGAGAGTAGTTATGATATATGAATAAAAAAATATATATATATTAAAATGTGTAAAATAGTGAGGGTGATAACTTTATGCACACACTTGAAAGACATCACATTTTATATGCTTGAATTGCACAAATTAACTAAACTGGAGACGCACATCATCACTGTAGATATACATGGCATCCCCTTAAGTAAATAATTCAAAACCATTTTTAATGCTGCCTTAAGGTAACAAAGACAACATGTTTGATAAGACTTTTATATACACATAGGTGCCAGCTGTGGAATATCCTCAGCTTTGTTGAGTGTCTCCATCTTTGGTTTGGAATAGTTTGACATTTTGGGAAATACGGTTATTCCCTTTCTTGCCAAGAGGTAGATGAGATTATCGACACCACTCCCATGTCTGTAAGGTAGATATAGAGGTAGAGTCGGTTAGCTTAGTTTAGCTTAAAGACTGGAAGCAGGGGAAAACAGTTCTCCTGGCTCTGTCCACAGGTAACAAAACCCGCTTACCAGCAACTCTAAAGTTCACTAATCAATTCTTATATTTCTTCTTTGTTAAATCCGTGCAAAAGGGTAAAAATGATAAATTGTGGTTTACCAGGGGGGTTATGTGCCAGACTATTTCCTGTCAGGCAACCAGCAGAAACTCAAGGGAGTGACTGCGCCCGGCCAAGAAAAAGTCCGGCACACAACCAACCATAACACCGCAACTTGTAGTCATTACGTAAATAAGCGTATTTCCCAAAATGTTTAAGTATTCCTTTAAATTTCACATTACACTCAATACATCACAATACACACTCAGAGTGTATTTTGTTTTATAAGCACAAAGATAAGACAAAATCCCTGATGTAATATAAATAGAGTCCTGTAGAAGACTTACTAAGACATTTTGAGGAGCTCATTAGTCTCTGGTTTCCATACACCTCGAACAAGCTGCTCAAAATTACTTATCAGACCACCTCCAGCACCTAGTGTGGTTAGAAAAGAGACCTATGGTTGATTCAGATTCATATGGAATACATATTTGATATTAATTAAAACACTATTGTTACTTCGTAGCTCTTTCAAAACTATGTTATCATAAAAATCCTTCAGCATGCACCATCAGCTACTGACCTCTAGCCCACCCAATGGCAATCATGACCAGCAGACTGTCGTTGTATTTGCTGTGTGCCTGGGTGACCCCTCCGAGCACCTTCCACGTCCTGGTCACTTCCTTCATTCCTGACAGCACCAGCCTGAGAGGCAGCAGGGCAGCACAACAGTACACCAGGTCCATGGGGCAGTAGAACACTAGGTACCTGTAGAGACACATATGGCTCAAATAAGTAGTGCACACACACAAACATTTCAGCTACGTTCTGCATGTAAACTATGTGTTCATTAAACGTTTTGATAGTATCACCTGCCAGTCTCTGTCAAGTACCTGACTTCACCAGCAGAGGGCAGGGCACTGTGTATTTTTTGTGACAAGAGTGTTATTATATGTGCCACCAGTAGAGGGTACCAAAGGCCTAAGATTCAGAGATGGGAACTTTACAATCACTTCTCTGTTTCATTCAATGTCTTCCACATTTCATGCTCCCTTTACAGGAAATTATGCAGTTGCATATTTCTTCATAAGATAACCTCATTATTCTGTGTTTTGCTCCAGGGATGCAAAGAGGAAAGGACACTGACATGTTTGTGTATCCCTTTTCCTCAAAGTTGCAGAGGACTCTCACTAATCCTGCCTATTTCTGCTTCACTACCTCTCTCACTCTTTTCTCCATCCATAAACCATATGTTTCAGTCTCAGATATTTACCAGATGATTGAAGCAAGGAGAACACTGGTGCTGTTGGACAAAGGTGCAACAGCTGGCTCGGCCAGCATGATCCCAGACAGCACAGCTCCACCAAAACAGAAGAGCATGGAGCTGAACCAGCAGGCTAAGGGGCTGACCCTGGAGACCTCAAGAGCGCCTGCACAAGAACAGAAGTATATTTATCAGAGGGATCACTGTGGATTTCCTTGGGTCCCCTATATATGGTATATTTTCCATACATAAAGGTATTAGCATTCCTACAGGGTCTGTAAAAGCCTGGGAACATCCTGCACTCACTGTTGTTTAATGCCTAACAAGTTAGGCATTGAACATAGGCATGATTACTATCATTATATAAATCCCTCCATTACAATGAAGACTACGAGACAGGCTTTGTGGATATGAGTAACATTTAGTCTAGACTAAAAGGCCATTTGTGAAGTCTACAGTGTCGTTGTAGGAACCAATTCAACTTTAACATATCAGGGTATTAGAAAACAGTGGCGTTTGATACTTTGGCCTTTTCCCTATCTGATGCATGCTTCTCCTAATCCCTGGTACTATATAAATATTAACTAGTTAGAGCTTACAAATACAGGGAACAAACAGAGCGAGGTTTGTTAGACAGGGTTACATCATTTACGTCTGGGCCTACAGTTCAAAGTGCATTTACAGTTACAAAACAATATCAGTTCACTGAAGATAACCATTAGCAGCCCAATGCTCCCTCTGTGCTTCCACCCTGTTTAAAAAGAACACAGTATTCCTTTTTTCCACTCAAACCATTTACACGCTAACTTCAACAACCACACGAGTTACAGGCAACTGAAAAAGCATGTGACCTGCTGTGAATTATGATATTTGATGTTAATACTGTAAATCTTCACTGTGAAAGAATTATTATTTAGCTGTGTCAACACACTGAGATTTTGTATATCCTTTATATAACTGTTATCTACCTTTGCAGAGATAGTCCCATACTATCTAAGACTGACTTGTCTGACTCTACCAAAGTTAATGCTGCCAATGTACACTAGGATATATGTGTTTCACTTAACCTCAGACAGGTAGCGCTCAGGCAACCCTGAGCCAAATGCCCTGGGTCACTATGGCCGCACGCAGAACCATACTGGTAATCTGAGGATTACAGCCAGATTATAGACTCCTGGAGAGCCATCAGTAAACCAGGAGGATTTAGAGCTCTATCTGCCTCCTCTACAGGCACCCAATGGATTCAGTCTGAGTGGCTCACTTTTTAACTTTCCTTTAACTTCTAAAAGAATATGCAAATGATAGGGAAGCAATTTAAATCATGAATTACTGTTTTCTAATTTGGAGATATTTCAGAACATTATCATTTTGAAAAGTTCTGATGCTAAATCAAATGGAAAAATAACTGAATATGACACATAATATGCTGTTGTGACTATGACACTACAGCATACTGCATATTACAGGATGGACTACATCCTACTATACAGTGGTGGAAGAAATACTTAGATCCTTTACTTAAGTAAAAGAACCAACACAAGGTATCAAAAGTACAAGTACTCGTTCTGCAGTAAAATGTCCCCTGTGACTGATCTATCATTATATATCACTTTATTAGATGATGCATCAATGTGTAAGCAGCATTTTACTGTTGTAGCACTCCTAATTTCCTGCTGTCAATTGTGATATCAGCTGTTCTCTCAGCTGGTCACATCTATCCAATAGCACAGCAATACACATATATTGTTAGCCTATCATCTTGCTGCTGTCTTTTTAAATATGATTCTCTCTCTGCCTTTAATATGTTCATGCTGCTGTTATGCATGTCCCTCCACCTCCCCATCACTATCGCAAATTCATCAGCTTCATCACTTCATCAGCCTCAGTAGAGTCATCCATCACCACCATTACCAGTGTCTGGACTCCATGGGGGGATTTATCTTGCTGCTGTTCAGGGCAGACGCCCCTCGATTACAGAAATCTCCCCACAGAGCGCCAAAGACTTCCTGTCAAGACTTAATTATCACATATCATCTGTTATAAAAAAACAATTATCTTTACTTCATTCACTTGTCTCTCCTGATTGAACTTTATATACGGTCAGGTAGTTTTGTCCAGTGGTTTCCAACCTAGGGGTTGGGCCCCTCCTAAGAGTTACCAGATAAATCTGAGAGGTTGTGAGTTGATTTATGGGGCAGGAAATAAGAAAAGGTTCTGCAACAAATCTGTATTCATTTTTTTGTGAAATAAGGGACAATTTCCCCTATTTGGGCTTCAAACAATAAAACCATGTGAGAAGTTTAGGGGAAATGTCTCTTTGGTGGAACTGCTAACTTTGCCATGTTCTGTTTTGTTCTGTTTTGGATCACAAGCCAAATGGTTGGGAACCACAACCATTGACAATGTGTTGTATTTTATAAACCTTTTTTTAATGTAAAATCTTAACCTATTAAGTAACCAGTAACTATAGTTGTCAGATAAATGTAGTGGAGTAAAAGTAGAAAGTAACATAAAATGGATACACTCAAGTAGAGTACCTCAAAGTTTTACTTAAGTACAGTATGTTGTTGAACAAAACACTCACCTAGACAAACATTCTTTGATGCCTGTGTAGTCTCCATACCTACATTACAGGGTCACTATTATAACTAAAAGGTGGGGATTATTCTTTGTTTTACTTCAATTTGGGGGATAACTATCTTCTAAATTTTGGAACTACAGTTCCCATGATTTGGGGGCTTTGGGGGATGTAAACAGGAAGTATAATGTTGCCATGGAGTCAGTCAGTTAAGCCCTGAGTGGACACTTCTGGGACACTTTTGAAATGCACTGTGGCACGTCTGGTGGAATCCTAAGCATTGTCTATAGTGGCTGCGATCAGCTCCGGTGGTGTATTATGTGTATTATGTCTGCACGTTCAGATTTGACTGAGTTATGACTCAGAGACATATGCATTTTGATGTAAATTGTTTAAAGTACCTTAATAGCTCCCATGAGCTGTATGGCACAGCCTCTGCTGCTGCTCTAACTACTTAGCGGGCCAAACAAAAATAACTAACTTCCTGTTGTTTTTCGAACATCGGTATGCACCTGTTCCTTTCATCTCATAGAGTATCTTTACCTCACGTCTCTCCCCTCACACACCCTCTCGAACTCTCCCACGCCCCCCTGGGTAGGCATGCCTCACAAAACCTCTGCTATATACCAGAGGAATTGGAATAACTGGAATCAATGGTAGTGAGTGATATACAGTACAATATCAGTGTTAACAGATTTTAACTTTTTATTGTGTGTGATTTGAGTTTTGCAAGTGGCAACAGTGACACAACCACTTTTCCTTTTATGTGTATATGAACTCTGATGTAATGAACTGTTGTGGTTCAAAACTAGTTGCCACAGTTAGAAGAGGAGGAAGTTTGCAAAAAAAAAAATGGCAAGAAAAAATGCACCCAAATGTCAGATAGGAAAGAACAGTTATAAAATATGGCAACAGTCTAGCACCCTATCTGTCACACATATCCTTTTCTCCTGTGAGAGCCTCAGCCTACATGAATCCTGACACACATGCTATTAGTCCTTTTTGTGTCTTACAGCAGTTGTAGCACACAGTTCACAAGTGTAGCACATTGCTAACATAGTAAACAGCGTTGCTATGTCATCACAAAACAAACTGCTGCAGTCGTTGTCTGAGCCTGACTGGCCGAGCAGCAACTTTAAAGGGGCACAGAAATGGTGTTTCAATTAAGAGATGGCAACCTTTGCTCTATAATTTTTTACAAAGCATAATTTCAATCCGCATATGTAGTATATATGCAACAAATGCATTCTGATTAATTGACTGATTGATTTTTATTGATGAATATATAAGACAAACAATCCAAGGGATAACATGTAGTGCGTAAAAGACTTTTTCCCAACATGGTCCCTGATCTCATCAATAGTTGAATACTCTGAAATATAATACACTGCTTGGACTGCTCAGATTTGCTGGGCTACAAACACACCTTTACCAGATCAAGTTCCTGTTTCCTGGTTTGCATTTGAAGAAGACACATTTACAAGTCAAATTTGAGGAATACAGGCCAAGTACACCACAGCTGAAACATGTCATATTGCGACGGTTGTATTTTCAGTTCCTTTTTTCTCTCTTTCTTCCTCTCTATTCTTTTTTCTCTCTTTGTCTATCTCCAGTGGGAAGGTAGAGAGTGGTTTCATGTTGTGTTTCATCTCTCTTACCCTCAGTTCTCCCAGGAATTAAAACAAAACAAAGCCCTAATTCCCTTTTTGGAAATCTTTCTCTCTCCAGAGCCAGCTAAAAGAACTGTAATCTGAGATCAGTTTTTGTCAGTGAAGTCATTTTGAATGGGAACGGAGGCCTCTTATAAATGATCTTAGATAAGTATACTTACTGTACATGAGTTCATGAACAAAGGAAGGGGATATCGAGACAAGTCTTGTGGCTGAGAAACAGTTCAGTTGTTGTAGCTCTTTTAAAATGCTTTGCAGAATACTTATTATTTTATGCCTTTGTGTTCAATGCCTAATTAAAGAAGTGGTGTATTCCTATGTGAAGCTTTGGATTCATTTTATCTTATTGAAAATTACATTTTCAGAAAAATACTAATGTTACTTATTCGTTTGTGAACATGATGAGCAGCTCCAGCACTTAACTCTGAGACTGGACGCACTGTAGAGCAGGAAGGGAAGATTTAACACACGAAAGAGAAATGAAAGGGAGGGTTGGGTGGTTTATGGCATTCCTTTCCTTTTTGGGGAAGAAGAAGAACTGGAGCTGGTGCCCTGTGTGTTTTGAGTCTTGACTTTTATTCCGGTTTTACAGGGACACACAGGAAAAAAAATTAGGATTTCGTGTTGCTGACCTCTGGCATATTGTTTGTCCATATTTTTATTCTCTGTGTATCTCTCGTTGAGCTACAGCTAGATAGATGGGAGCAGAGGACGAAGGGTTAAAAGGTCACAGCAGCTCAGATGCTTCGCAAGGCAAGTTCGAAAATAGACTGTAGATTTACAACAGCGGGACTACAATGGACCGTGTGTGTGTTCTTGCGTGTTTGTGTGTGTGGAAAGTCAACTCACTGTGCAGTTAAAGTCCACCTGTCCCTGCAGACACTATCTCAGTGACATAACATAGTTGGCTCTGTGCCTGCCTTTGGTCTGAGCCGATACTATCGACTGTGGCTCAGTGAAACATTTGGTGTTTTAAAGTTAGGTTCCTTCACTCACTCTGTCAATGCTGTCAATGCTGTCAACATAGCAAATGTGTGCAAAATCACATACAGTATAAAAACTGATGTTGTACTTCACAGCTATAGTTACTTTGCAGATTAGGATTAAACATAGGATTTAACATACAAAATATATGATCAGTTTATAAATTATGATCCATTTCTATAGATTAAACTACCCAATGGATTATAAAGCTGTTAGAATTAGCTCCATCCCGACCATAATGATGCATTAGTAATAATAATACAGTACATTTTGCTGATAATACTTCTTTACTTTTACTTACAGTTTAATGGAGTATGTTTACACTGTAGTATTACTATTTTTTACGTAAGCAAAACATCTGAATACTTTTGCCAACACTGAACAAAACTCTTCACATGTATTTAAGGAAACTATAGTGACTCATTGACTTATTAATTGACTAGTTTTTAATAAACGTTTGCTTGGAACTACTTATTTGGAACAGTAGTTTATAAAACAATAGCATGATATGATCAAATCATTATGATACGATTCCACTGAAATTCAACAAATTATAATTAGTGAGTTATAGCCCAGCCCTAAACATATTATATCAAATTATATCAATATAATGTGTAAAGTACACATTAGTACACCCAACACGGCATAGTTTGAGACATGGATCAAGATTAATTACTGTTACACTGAGAATCTTTATAATGAGAACTAGCAGGCTCACAGAAGCTCACAGACAACAATTAAAAAGAGAGAGAGGCTTGAGGTGGAGAGCATTGTCTTACACGCAGTGACGTGTCCAGACGTTTTTGACTGGGGTGGCCCAAGTGGGGCACTTGCGCACGCACACACATGTGCTATGAGATAACTTCTGTTATGTATTGGCGCTATATAAATAAAATTGAATTGAATTGAATTGAAATGCCAGAATACCATTAATTTACCATTTCTGTCTCCACTACTCATATCTACTTTAATTACTAACATTACAGTATCTTACTGTTTCTTACATTCCTGTGTTTAAAATTTTTATTTAAAAGATAAATAGATCACAACAGCATCACCATACAACTGTAATATAAAGCTTCCAAAGTTTATACTTTAAGTCCTCAAAAATAAATTGTACCTCCAAAAGTAGGCTACATACAAAAGAAAACAATGCACATTCAAAAACAGACAGCAATGGTTTTAATCAACATTTTAAAGTGGAAGTAGAAAACTTTTGATCATAACAGAATATAGTCATTTTCACCACTGCTCATTTTAGAAATCACATGTAGCAAGTTTATTAGAACAGCATTTGTTGGAAAGCTAGACGCTGGTGGCTAATGAGCTATCACAGGCTGTATGCAGTAAACTGCAAGCTAATGTTAGCTAACTCGCTAACCTCAATGGGAAATTATAGTAGTAAGCTAAAAGGATAGAAAAGCAATGGAAACCGGAAGTGCAGTAGTGCCCTTATGAAAGTCGGAACAAACTTTTAAATTAGGCCTTGTAGATCTAATATGAGTGAATATTCAGCAACTGGATTGCTTATTTCTTGTCTCAAATTTGTTTAGAAACAGATTTTGGTGGACTGTTTAGGTGAAATAAGTGAAAGTTTACGTAGCCTACTTCATATAGCAGAACCCTACTATGCATGCTCAAACCCCATTGGCTCACAGAACTAGAGGACTGCAGTTGGACCCTTCTCCGCCCACCGCCGGGCATGATCCTTGGAAAATGAAGGCTCACTAGCTAATGCTGGCAGCCAGAAGCAAACATCTATGATCCATTGTCGGTTTGATAAGCAGACAGCAGTAGCTATCGCTAGCTAGTTGAAAAGTTGTTCGTACAAAACAAATAATGCGTGAGTTTCTTGTGTGCTCCCCCTTATAATACTGTGAAGTGATTCACTGAATTAAAAAGTGATTGACAACTGGTTCAGGCGCATATTGGTGAAATTAGTTTTTGACTGACAGTGGATTGTAAGCGTCTGATTGGCCAAATTAAAAAATTATTGACAGTTACCACGCCTTCTTAAAGTCCCCGGTCTGCAGAGATTGAATCTCGATGCTTCAAAACGGTAGCCCACAAACCAATGGGTGACGTCACGGTAACTACATCCACTTGTTTTATACAGTCTATGTATGTATCAGGGGTGGCCCAGGCCACACCCTGGACACGCCCCTCTAAAATCTTCCATAGGTGTGAAACTGGGTTGCAATCTGGTGACTGTAAAGGCCACAGCATTTTATTCACATCATTTTCAAACTTACAAAACCATTCAGTGAGGCTTGGTGCACGGAAGCATTTGACATTTTTCTCCTTTAATTTGTCCCTTCTACATATATATAGATCATTATATATATAATGATCAGTTTTTGTTGAAACGGTTAAGAGGTGTTGATTCAACTTTATAATCATTCAAAGAGGTGTTTTCATTATTTAGCCTACCCTCATTAACGATATAAATGGGGTGGACAAAATAATAATAAAATAGAAACAGCTGTTAATAAATACATAAATAAACAATGGATAATAATAGAAATAATAATAAATAAAGAATTCACAGAGGTTATTATGTAGCTTTAAATAACAACGAGGCTAATATTATGCGATTAAAAACTCACAGCGAGGCTGGTTTGACAAATGTTATTTAACGTCCTTATCACAAGAAAAGAACACAACAGAAGAAAGGAGGGGGCGAGATTATATGCACAAATTAAAACAGAATAGATTCATTTTCATTAAAGTTATCCCTCTAAGTGTAAGTGTGTTATCATTCAAGTTGTAACACAACATCCCTTGTGGCTGTGTGCCATTCTGGTGGACCTTGTGAAATACCAGGATAGCAGTTGTCCTGTTATCGAAGTTTCACCAGATCAAACTTTTGCAAAACAAAGCAAAACATTTGCCAGTTTGTATGTTTTTCTACAATAAATGTCGTGCCTGGGAAAGCAGTAATCATGCGCTTGCACTTTGCGTCAGCCACTTACCTGGCTGCTCCCTCAGAGCCATGACTGACACGAGATAGTGCGCCATGTCAAAGTATGGAAACATGGACAAGTTTGCCAGCCCGTGGGACAGCTCGTCTAAATGCAGCAGCCCGAACAAATCCATCGTCTTATTTCTAAAGCTCTTCAACGAGAGTAAGATAGTCTAGCTAATCCCAGCGAGGAGTTCAAGTTGAGAAAAAGGCACCGGTCCAACTCAGAGCATCAGGACAGGACGCTCGGCTTCCTCCACGGTCCGTCAAGTCTGACACCAGCCGGCGGGCCAAACAGCTGTCCGTCTGAGGATTCACTGCTGCCAAGTTGCCCCAGTTGGTTGGTTGACTTTAGAGATCGCCGCTCGTCGCCGGGGCAACAGATCTATATTGCCTGAGGATGGTCATCATCGGTGTTACCCCATCGACGAGGTTGTCATCAGTCCATCTAGGCGGAATTCCTGCTCCGTGTTCCGCCATGCTAGTGATGTGGCAGGCGGAGCCAGAGCGGCTTTGTGATTGGAGGACTGAGAGCACGGCGAGCCAATCACGTGTCAGAGTGTGGCTTTATGGGGTGATGCTACAGGTCTTTGTAAAAGCAAACAGACCCCCACACATACACACACAAACACACCAAGTATGGATCAGTATTGTAGTAACCTACTGTTGTCTTCTTCTGTTTTACATAACAATCATATAGGTAATAAAAAGCAACAATGACCGGTAGCGCTTTACATTACAGCTCGGTAATAACATAGTAATAGTGGGGTAACAGTTTGATAATAAAGATGTAATAATTAAGTAATACCGTGTAATTAGCCTACCAAAGGAATAACCAGATATTAGCTTGGTATTAACAATGGGTAAATATGGGCAATTAGACAAAGGGCAATAATGGAGAAACACATTTAAAGATAGCAACGAGGCAAAACTATTTAGTAAGTTTATAGTCATATTTTGGTAACAATGTGGTAACCTGCTAACAATAAAATGGTTATATCAGTGCAATACTTAATAACATTAAACATCGTCATATGGTGACATTAATGGAGTAATAACCTGATAATAATGAGGTAATATAGGTTCATGTTTTCACAGTATTATAGGCTACTATCAGCGTAATACCTTCAAAATCATATGGAAGTCAAAATTGGTAATTACCATATTATAATGCTGAAATTCATCCTCCCTTATGTTCCACGCATTCCCTTTTGTTTTTTAAGGTAATACTGTACAAATTATATGTTTAATGCTGTGACTTGTTACCTGGAAACACTTGTGGTAGTTTCTGTGTAATAACCCTGAATCAGGGCTGCAAAATGCTGAACTACCTGTTTCTATTGACACCTTTCTATTGACACCTGGTGGTGGCTCCATATTCATTTTTTCTTTGTCTCTGACTTTTTCCTTTCCTTTAACTTTTTGTCTATAATATGATATATTACTATCAGATCTGATAATAATTGTTCTGTTACAGTGGGGTTTATTGACTCGATAGTAGCTCTGCCTGCTACTACTGAGACACACATCTACCTAATTTGATTTCTGGAACAATTCTTTTTGCTGCCACATGGGTTGACTTAGCAGCTGCAACTTAAATTTCAGTATGTTTTTACATCAGCTCCTTAAAAATATCAATGTAATAGTAAGTGATCTGTGAGCCAGAACAGTACGGTGTGTAAAGGTATTTTAAGAGGCTTTGAGAAGCTGTAATGTGAAGTAATAGCCACTAGATGGCAGCAGTCGACCATCCATTACATGCATCACTATGTTGACGTGTGCTCTCATGTAATCTTACTGAAATCAGAATCAGAATCAGAAATACTTTATTGATCCCCGAAGGGAAACTCTTTGTTACAGCAGCTCGTCTTTACGTCAGTGCACACAGGAGAAAGTACTAGCAAAAAAATATATAATACAACACACTATAAAAACTATTAAAAAAACAGGTCAGAAAATAAATTAAGTACCAAGTGGGTATAAGTATAAAATAAAATAAGTGTGAAGTACCAAGTGGGTTTACCGGTTGATGATGATAATACGGTATAAATGCAATGTAATAATATAAGTAATGAGTAGTATTGCAGCAGCAGGTATGAATAATAAATAGGAAAAAAAAACAACAACTAAATATTGCACATGAGTATTACACGGATATTGCACAGTTATTCAAGTATTGCAGAGATGTAATGATCAATGTCCAGTTTAGTGACCTATGGTCATACATACTAACACTTAGAGGGAGGATTAGTTTGGCCTGTGGCCAAGAGTTTGATGGCCACAGGCAGGAATGACTTCCTGTGGCACTCTGTGGTGCTTTTTGGGGGAATGAGTCTTCCGCTGAAGGTACTCCTTTGCTTGACCAGCACGTCATGGAGTGGGTGGGAGACACTGTCCAAGATGGCAGTGTCTCATAACCATAACCATGAAACATAACTATATATCAACAGCAATGGTCTAATTATCAGTAATATCAATATATTTCATGTTTCTCTTATTAAAAAAGATAAATCAGCAAGTGAATGGCCCATCTGCATGTAGAAGACTGTGATAAAGAAAAATAGTTGATAAAGTTGATCAAATTTAGTGATCAAACGTTTGTCTTAATTGAGGTGTGGTCCAGTGAAAAATGCTGTTGTTCACCTTTCTGTGACCTTGTCCTATACTACACAAGCCTTTGTGTCACTTGTTACAACCAGAGGTGGAAGAAGAAAATATACTTAAAGTACCAAAAGTACTCATTATGCTGAATGACTGGTAAAGGTTAAACAAATCAATCAAACTACTTAATATACTACAAATAAAGTTTTATTTGTATTATTAATCTGAATCTGTAAAGTAGCTAGTAACTTCAGTTAACAAATAAATGTAGTTGAGTGAAAAGTACAGTTACTGCCTCTGAAATGTTGTGGTGTAAAAGTATAAAGTAGCAGAAAATGGAAAAAGTACAAGTACCTCAAAATTGTACTTAAGTACTTGAGTGAATGTATTTAGTTACTTTGCAGCTGTGATGGAAACACCTATGGTGATGGACTGATAAATATCTAAAGGACATAATGTAGAAAACGCAGAATACCTAACATGGCCAGGTGATGATGTAACCACGTATTTAAAACCAACCTCACAGTGAAACTCCACCCGATACCACTCCTGTGTTTGTGTTGGTAGCAGAGTACTGAGATGTGCATCAGCTTGTTGAAACCTCTGACTTGTACAGTATGTCGTCATTGGAAGCTGTCCATTATTTCTAGGGCCTGCACTTTAGATATCGCCCAGCTATATTGTGTGACACCTCCCATAAATATGTTATAGGACCATGGGTCTTTCAGGTTCAAGGCTCAGTGCTTGTCAATGCTTTCAACACTTACACACATACACACTCACTCCACCCCCTCTGTCGTCCGAACCCTTCTCATCAGTATTCTCCCAGTGGTGCAGGATTAAACTGTGTCCGCAGCGCCGACAGAACAGGGACGGCCTCTCATTCCACAGATTTCTGGGGCCCACCTCAAAGACCTAGAGGCTAAAACTGGGATTTCAGAACAACTTGAATCTTTATTCAATTATGTCTGTGGCGGCCAAGCCTGTCACCAGTGTGTTACCCCCCTCCAGTTCAAACCTCCAGGGCTGTCTTCTCAGGGGAAGTCAGGCAGGGGTGAAGTCAGATTAGGTTATGCTGGTGTTTCTAATAAAAAAATGTCCATGGAGAGTTGTTTGCTGGTCTTGGAACAGCTCCCCTTACATTCACATCAAACAATTGAAGGTCAGGCAAAACTATTCAATGAAATGAAAAGAAACAGACTTCACACATGGTTGAAGAGGTGCTGGCAGCTAAAAATAAACCACACATTTTTGGCTTGTGTGCGTGGAAAATTGGATTTCTGGTCAACATTCTTCCACTTTAAAATAGTAAAATAATTATACAGTAAATAAGTAAAACATCTCACTTAAATCATGAATGTCTTCTATGCTTACTGTTTCACTACTCTTCTTTCTCTGGTGGATGGTTAGTCTAATGTGGATGGTTAGATAGATTTGGGT
Source organism: Siniperca chuatsi (assembly GCF_020085105.1). Lineage (NCBI taxonomy): Eukaryota > Metazoa > Chordata > Actinopteri > Centrarchiformes > Sinipercidae > Siniperca > Siniperca chuatsi. Next base: position 10,368,660 of record NC_058059.1, read on the forward strand.
GGTGTTAGCTTGTTAATAGGAATGAATGGGAAAACACAGGTGAAGGCAATCAGGGCAATATCACCTGAATCCATCCATCCATCCATATATTTATACACGTCATTTTATATGTTAAACAAAATAATTCACGGAGACTTTCTTTAGACAGCTGTAGATCATTTTTCAGCTTGTTTATATATTGTTTCACCTGCATTAATTGCTTTCTTTTCGGCCACTTGGGGGCAGCGCAAGAAAACATTGACATATTGTCACTTTATAAAGTTGTTATGGTGAACATATTAGCAAACAACTGCCTATTTATACATCCAGCAGACAGGGAGCAACATAAGAATTAATTTGGAGTTTTTGTCCACCTGATGAATGTAAGTCCTATATTCCCTTTACTTTTAGCTCTGTGTTGGTCTCCACCAACTCCTGAGGGAAATATCTGGCTCTTTAGCTGCTTAATGCGCCACTATGTTCACCAGCTAGTCGCTAACTTTGTCTACTGGGAAAAAACGATGATGCTGATAAGAACGGCAACAGTGGACCAAAACAGTAAAGTTGATGGCCATAAAAGCAAAACAATGAGTTAAAAGTTGCTAAAACAGCCCGCTGAGCTGAAAGAAACTGCACAGTCAGGTGATAATTACCTGTAGGTTTGTCACTACGACCCCTTTCACATAGTCATTTGTTCGACTGTTAATATAAAAATAATGATTATAGCAGCTTTAAAGGAGACGTTTGACATTTGTATATTAGTATGTATTCCCAGGCCCAGAGTAGGGCTATGTAATTGTGCGAAATAAAGCCTTATTTCCGTCATCATTTAACAGACTATAGCTGTCATAGGTGTCTTACTTTTACCCCTCTGTTGGATTGAATGGGTTGTGAAAGAAAAAAGATGTGTCATAATGCAACAAAAGAAAACATAAGCTTTTGGTTTTATTTTGAAAATGAGTGATTGTGAATGTGCCATACATCTGATCTGATTACAAAAACTGTTGTTCAAGTGCCATAGTTCATGTGAAATTCTCCTGAAAATGTAACCACATGCAACTGGACAACACGAAACACAGGACATGTATATACCATATAATTGCGTATGAATTTCTCTGCTGTAAACAGTATAACTGGTCTGCATGTTGCTGTGTATAACTGTAGCAACAGAGCGAATTCCTTGGTATGGTGAGAAGATGCCGTATACAAGTCCATTAATCAAACTGAACCACTGAGCGGATCCATTATTTGTGTGTATGTGTGTGACTCTTTCTGTGCACTGCAGTAAATTACTTTCCAACTAATATAAACTTGTTCAGACAGGATTTTTCCCATAGACACAGGCAAAAAAGTCAAGCAGAAGGTCATGGTCAGGGTCATGGTTTTACCATTATTTGAACAATGAAAGTATGTTTAATATAATATCTTTGGTTCTCAGATGTTGTGTGCTCAAGACATATTAAAAACATCTCAAACAAAAGATGAACAGACCAAAAGTGTTATGTTTCAGCACAGTCCAGCAAGTACCAGCTATGTCTTCTTATTCATATCCCATATTTATTCATAACCAAGCTTCCATCTGATACTTGATTCTGACGTTGCGTCACAGCTGTGGCTGATTTCTCCTCCATGCGTTCTTGGACTCTTGTGAATCATTCACTGAAATGGATTTTAATTATAGCTTGAAAGCCTAATCTTCCTAAACTGCCTTCTTATGTTTCTGTAAACAATTATTCTTCAAAGTTGAACCTAATGTCAATGACGGATGTGTTTTTGACAAGACCAAGACTTACTAAATGCATTTACAGCTTTTACAATGACAACATGTAGCTCAGTGTTTTGTAAAAAAAAAACGTGATTGTTTAGTTCCCTTGCTCCGGAAAAATTTACTTTTCTTTTAAAATAAAGTCAATATAATAGCGATGTTAAGCTCATCATAACAACTATACTAATAATAAAGTATATGATAAGATTATAAAATTCAACACATTGTTAAAATTAAACTAGTTGTTCCCAACCATTTGGCTTGTGACCCCTTAAAACGGTGTCTAGTTGGGGCTTCTCATCATATTTCAGATGTCTGTGAGTTTGCTAGCAATTCCACCAAAGAGACTTCTCACATGGTTTCATAAATATCAATTTGAGGCCAAAATAGGTAAAGCTGTCCAATATTTAAAAAAAAGAAAATCAAAGATTAGAGAAAAGTCCAAATCATGAAAACAGATTTGTGTAGCAGAGCTTTGCTTTCCTCGACCATCAATCATCTCACAACCCCTCCAATTCATCTTGTGACCCTTTGGAGGGGCCTGACAACTAGGTTGAGAACCACAGGACTAAAACACATAACTAGCTCCATGTTGACCAGCCTCAACAGTAAAATGCTACTTATGCATTGATATATAGGTCACAATCTAATAATGTCATATATAATAATGTATCAGTCACAGGGGCTATTTTACTGCAGAAGATGTCCTTTTACTTTGTTACTTTAAGTACATTCTACTGATAATACGTCCATACTTTACTTTTGAATGCAGGACTTTCATTTGTATTGAAGTGCTTTCACATTGTGGTATTGGTACTTTTACAAAAGTAAAAGATGCGAGTACTTCTTCCACCACTGTGATAAAGTATTGTAAAGAATTTTATCCGACCCTGCCTATCTGCTTTGAAAGCCAGAGCGAGGTAATCAATGTCTCAGAGATTTGTTTACATCAACATCTATCCCAGACCTGGTGACTCAGGTGCTGTGACACGTCACCTTCAAACGTTGATCCCCAGCAACACGGCTTAAAACAGAAACTAACCCCAAAATGTCTTGCAACAAGCAGTGACATTTTTGTGGTTAGCTTAAGATGTCAAGCGATAGCGAAGTGAATATAGGGTTACAGCTGTTTGAAGAACATGGGTGGGGTGGTTATATTGGCCCTATACCTGGTTGTGTTTGTTTCCACTGAACTTTCTATACACAAACACATAAGCAATTCCTGCTGGGATCAACTTCCCAGAAGAATAATAATGGTAACAGCAATCTACAACACAGTGTGATGATGCTTATTCCTTTCAGCAGAGTGACAAACTCCTGAGGTTCCTCTCGCTCCCATGAGTTTCACAATCAAGCTTCCTCAGCAGACACAAAGAAGTTGGTTACACAAAGACTCACTTGTCTTTATCCTCGACACCATGTTTATATGAAAACAGAAGTGCTGCCTTCATAATGACTAAAAAGGTCAAAAGGGGTTCGGGATCAGTTCCTTCAAGTAATTCCTCCCTTCCCCCTCTACTGGGCACATCCAGCTGAATAAAACCACTGCAACTGATCTAGGTAGCACCAACATTGATTTCAAATACTTAAAGTGTAGGTGTAAACTGAACAAACACCATTCCTGATCTATAGCCACAAGCATATAAATAATAGTCATTTAATCCTTTCACTCACACTAATCAGACACAAGGATTGAACTTTTCTTTTTCAAAATAAAATGGCTTTATATTTACAATGTGCTTTATCACAGAATGAGAACGCCTAAATGCACACTTATCCAATATCTATATATAATATTTTTAAAGCTACTTGAATGGGAAATGAATGAAAACTGGCTGTTAAGGGGGCTAAGTAGTTTAATTTGACAAAATACTGTATGAATAATTTGTAAAATATCAATGTTGGATATTTGTATCAATATATATCATATATCAGTTTCTATCCAGTTTTTAAGTGACAAAAGCCCAAAGTGTACCATGAATTGGTTCATTGCTGTGCTTATACAGGTGGTATATGATTTATTTATTTTTTTTACTTTTTACCAGAAAGTGCTTAAAATGAATCAAACAACTCAGGACTGTGACACATGGGACGATGTGGTCTACAGCACATTAAATGTACATAAAAGGTAAGTCAGTGAGTCAGTTTGCTGTTTTCCACCTCAGGAAACTAGATGTATGTGGGACATTGGCTGCCTCTGGGTCTGACTGAAAAAACCTCTCACCCTTGAGACCTTTCCACAGTGCTCTCAGCTGCCAACTACACACAGACACACACACGCACACACACTAGACACATATATGCACTGAATTCTATCTACAGCATCCTCAACCAAGTGTGTGTGCTGGTGTGTGTCAGCCTGACCACACAGCGATCCAGGGAGTTGTGTGGCTGGCGTCATTCTGTGGTAAATTAGTAGTCATGTTATAAACAGATTATTTTAGTCTCTGATTACGTGCGTACCAAATGATGGCTTTGCCTAAACACCAGTGACTCTGCCCAAGTGTCCTCTCTTTGATTACACAGAGGAGGTTTGGACGATAATTATTATGCTAAAGAAAGTTTCACAGAATGATTACCAAAAAGGATAAAGGTATTACAAAAACATGCAGTGAGAAAGTTTGTTATGAGGCTTGAGGGGGATTATTACAGTTGCTGTTGATTGACACAAATTGAAAAAACTTGCACTTGAGTATTTCAATTTTATGTGCCTTTACACTTCTACTCCACTACAGTTCAGATTATGATTTTACATAAAACGTGCAAAATATGACAGCTTAACATATTACAATACATACAATATTAAAATTAAACCAGCGTTTGCCAACCTTTTTGGCCCCTTACAAAAGAGGAGTGTCTTGTTGGGCCCCATGTCATGTTTCAGATGTGTTTGAGTTGTTAGCAGTTTTACCAAAGAGACATTTCCCCTCTAAACTTCTCACATGGTTTCATTTAAAGAACAGTTTGAGGCCCAAAGAGGAAAAAACTATGTGATATTTCACAAAAAAAGCAAAAATTCAGTCCAAAGTCCCAAAAATGAATACAAATTTGTTTTTCTTTCCTGCCCCATTAATCATCCCAGGATCCCTTTTCTTGAGACCCTTAGGTTGGGAACCGCTGAACTACCTGACTGTGTATAAAGTAGTTAAAACTACCTCCTCCTCGACCTGCTACAACAGTAAAATGCTGCTTACACATTGATGGGTCAGCATTAACAATCTAATAATGTCAGATATAATAATATATCAGTCAAATGGATCATTTGTCCACATAATAAGTACCTTTACTTTTGATACTTTAAGTATTTTATACATTGCTGTATTGGTACTATTACTTAAGTAAAGAATTTCAATACTTCTTCCAGCACTATTGTAAGTAATATTTGACTTGGTTATGATGGATTCCTGATTTTTATCAGGAGTGCACAGGAGTCAGATTTTCTCAAGATTTCCATTTCCTTCCCCATCTTTCTCCGGATGCAGCTGCTGTTTCCGGATACATCCAGGAAATGTGGAGTGTTAAATGCTCCTGTGTGTCACACCAGGGCAACGCTGAAGATTATACATGGACCAGCTCAGTTTTTCAGCTGGAGCCCTTCCAGTTATTAAAACAAGTGAAAACACCTCTGCATGCATCATGCACTCATACACAGAGAGAAAAGGGTGGAGTGTGAACTCCACCCTTTTTACAAACCTCACTAATCTCCTCTCTCTCATAAACACACATGCGCACATGTGTACATTCTCTTTGCTACCAGCCTACACTGTATCATTTTGGGAAGGCCAAATGTGGGTGTTGTCTGCTTCTGGTGAAACCACGGCACAGCTCTGGTTAGAGAGATGGCTGTGGCAATACCTTAATAGAAACGATGACTGTTTATGTTAGTCAGAGAGTTAAGTGGAAAGAGAAGTGCCGTCTAGAAAAAAAAATTGCTTCACCCAAATCTGGCATCACCAAAATAAGACATGATTTATACCCTCCAGTGTGTGTTTGTGTGTGTGTGCACCTCAGCTCTTTGGAAATGAGGGACTTGTGGATCACAGGGTAACAAAAAAACTGGAGGTGTTGTTGAAGACACGTGTAAGAGTGAGAGCGAAAGCAGACATAAAAAACACTCTGGCATTATAGAGGTCAAGCCACTGTTGACCTTTCAAATTGACCTTTGACTTGTTGACCATCAGTGAGAGAAGATGACCCACAACATTGCACCCTGGGTATGTAGGCCATGTTGTTCCCATGACAGAACCCCTGGACCCTAAATGATCCAAAACGACACTTAACTTTTCATACCTACTAATGTAAATAGCATATAGACGAGAAAGTCTTGTCACAGATTAGAAGAACAAGCCATAATACTAGTTTGATACATTTACAATCAGGACCCAAAAGCTGCATATGAAAATTCATCTAGATATGATTGTAATATTTCAAAATGATTTACTGACTGTTTTTAAAAGGCATTATAAGCAAGTCTAAGAGTATGTCCACATTAAGCCAATTCAATTTAAAAACACATCTTATTCTCTCTGTTCCAGCCCTTCATCCTAACTAAGCGAGTGTTTTTCTCAAAATGCAGCTTTATACACCAGAAAGTCTAAATCTTAAAATGCCGGCTTGGTGTTTAGGGGGTGTATGAGGGAAAACTGAGCTTTTGCAAAATGATGACGTAACCCTGCCCACTAGGAGTCAGGGGCTATGTGGCAGTAAAGTTAAGACAAACTTTCTGTCACTTTTCACCCTCATTTTAAATGTCAGTATAGCTAATCACATGTTACAGGTGTTGTCTCTAACCAGTATTTATGTTGACTTTATCAGACAACATTGCAATCATGAAATAATGATTTTATCACCGCAGCACAGCAGCTTTGAAATGACCACTGGTTAACAAATAGTATTTATGAGACGTGATTAAAGCACAATTTCATACTTGTTCCATTGTCTAACAACATCAGCAGATACATATGTAAATGAGAACAACTAAATCATGAAATCAGCTTTATTTAAACACAGTATAGATGATGACAGAGAGCTCAGGCTGACACTCAGCACTCACCTGAACATGATGTTTTAAAAATGAGATGGCTTAGTGTAGATGTAGTCTAAATGTAGCTTTGGATCACCTCATTCTGTAAACACTAAGGATTTTTTAGCCCTTTGTGGCAAATCTTTGTGGTAAACTCCTTCTGCAGCTGCATCACAGTAAATAACCCCTAGTACAAGTGCCATAACCAATTCTTAGTGAAAAGATATGGGTTTTATGTGCTAAAATCAAGGCCAACTCCTAACTAAAGCATTGCAAAGCTTTCTGTCAACAGCACTCTGAATTAATTGTCTCCTTAATCCTGAGTGTCATAAACATGTTTATGATTGAACTTTGATTGCAATACTAGTCCAATAAACAACTTGTTCCTTTATTTTCTTGAAGGAAAATAAGACATCACCCTCATGTTATAAACATCATTTGACGTTACGCCTTTTAAAACAAACTTGATTCACTCTTTTTCAAGTCCCACTAATTTCCTGCGCTGCTCCAGACAGACATTAAGATTAATCAAGCCTGACTTGAGCTGTTGTCGTGCTGAGGAGGAACGCTCCTCTTGACTCTCTTCGTGCTTGAGGATAATTGGTACTGATTACCGCCTCTTACTGTGTGTGCTCACTGCTTACTGATGAGGAATGGCTCAAACACACAGATGCTCACAAACACATACACACACTTTGTCGTCACCAAAAGAAATAGCACATACCTATAGAGGAGGAAGCTTGTTTATTTGAGCTGCTATGTCTCTTAAAGACATTCCAGTGGGGGTTTCCCACGCTGAGGGTAGTGCTGGTAGCTGGTGAGGGTGTAGTGGTGGTGGATGGGCTGAAAGCAATAACCTCTTGGACTTGATAGTCGGTGCATGAACGGCCAAAAAACCCTGTCCGTTACAATACATAACACACATTCCTCTGAGGCATGTCCAGACATAGAAAGGACTATGCAAGGACACTCTTTCTCAGTTGGTTAGAAGGGGTAATGTGAGTTTTATGCACGCACGTATAAGTGTGTATTTGGATGAGGGGATTTTGAAACTGCAGGATTACTGTTGTTTTTCACTGTTGTGTCTCAAATCAGCACACTGCATCTAAACACAGATACTAGATGAGGCTTTGCCAAGTTTGAAAAGAGGGCAGCAACAGTGAAGCTTTAAAAAAGGGCTGGATAATCCGGCTATCATTAGAGACACAGTTAAAACAGAAAAGAAAAACACAAGTGTGGAACTGCCCTGGACTGTGTGGCTCCAAAATAGATCTTATCAGCTAGGCTCCTGTTGCCAGACAAGAGGACTGACGAAAGAGAACAGTTTACTGTCTATTTATGCACAGACATGCAAGAGCGCACACACACACAGTTCGCTGTTAAAGCCCACTGCAGCATCCCCAAAGCTCCCATTGTTAACGTACATCAGCAGCATTTTGGTGAAACCAGATTCCCCAGACATCAGACGGCCAAAGAAGCAAAGCAGAGAAGAAGAACCCCCCCCTTCCTATCTTACCCCAGCTGCCAGGGAGGGGCAGCTCTGTGCCCTGCAAGACCCAGGCGTCTGATTTATAACCTGCAGGTGTCTGGCATGTTCATGTGCATGCATGCATAAGTCCATGCACGTGTAATGTCAGAACAAATCGGCCCCTTCACTGTGTTTAGCTATTTAGTTAAGGCAGTAAAGTGAAACACTGAGATGAATGCTTCACACTCCACACCCACTCCATTAATTCTGCACTGTAAAACTCTGCCTCTAAGAACCTCTTTCTGGTGTGCAATCAGATTTAGTATGCGCTTGTAGCCACTCCACAAAGCACATTGTACATTTCAAGCCACACACCGATGGACATTAACTGGTTATTTATCAGAATTAAGTGCATTATAATATTTGCTCGTAAAAAGAGATAAATTAACAGCAGAGCCACACAGTTTTTGTTTGTGTGATCTGACAATGGACTCCAAATTAAATGACTTTCCCACGGACATTCAGCTTACTTTCTAGTTTGCCAAGATATGCTGCTGTTGTGATGTTAGCTATAGTAGCAGGAGAGTTGTGAGTATCGCTGCCTGGAGCTGGTGTGCTGGCTCTGGGAAACCATCTCGTCCTCTCTGGCTGTTAGCTTTGCAGCAGCAACTGTAGCAACAGTTTGCTAACCCACAACCTAGCTAACGTTAGTTACATTACTTGCTGTGTTGTTGCTTACACTAGATCATGGTATTTGTCATGGTATTGGATTTCTATAGAATCGCATACCCTACCTTTAATCCCACATAAACCGTCCTGCTACCATAAAGACTCACAAAATCAATGTGTATTAATCTGCAGCTGAAAATAGTCCCCAACAAATGCATTTTAACTCCTGTGCCCATGTTTTTTTAGGAAATTACTTTACAGTTACGTATTTACGACTCATTTTTTTGAAGATTTATGTCCTCAGTAATGAGCTGAGAGACAGACTAACACATTGTTGGTGTTGTTAGATATAGAATGAGTTACTTTTTCACTCCTTTAGTTTCTATCAAGATACATTCACAAGTTCCCACCTACTAGACCAAATTTTAAACATGAAGAAAAAATGTTAGACAAGCATATCAATGTGCACAAATAGTTTACACTGTCTTTGTGCCATTTAATTGTTATATTATAATTTTTTGCCATTTTCTTGTGTTGCTTTTGGCAAATACACAATAAAAAATAAACACATATGGCCAAAATAAAACAAACAATAGATATATGCCCAATGTAAACCCACATTCTGCCCGTCTAAATAGTGTCTTGTTCCCAAATCACTACAGCATTAAAAACAGGATTTCGGCCTGTGTGTAAACACTCGAAACAAAATTGCTGAGTCCCGTCTGCTGAAGAATTTCAAATGATGCTGTGAAGTACCTGTTTGCCTGCTTGTCTGTGAAGTTAACAGGAAGCACATTTCTTGTGTGCTGTGGGGCTGTTGACACATGCTTGCACAGATGAATGCAAGTAGAAATGTAAACAAACAGTCTTTTCTTTGAAAGGTGTTCACAAGCTTATGAGTATCATATTCAGAGTGAACAGAAAGCAACAAAGGAAAATTTTTTACTTGTATACATCTAAAGAATTTATTGATTGCATTGTTTTTATTTTTCAGCAAAGTCTGGTTTCTTTAAGACGGTGTAGTCCCTCATTCGTCCAGGAGTGTTCCATCGCAGAAAAGGTTTCAGTCGTAGTCATCTGGACATAGTTTTCAGAATCAAGACATTTCGGCTCCCATCCGGAAGTCATTCTCAATTGTGAAAATGGTCTGAGAACTCAGAAATTTAAGCTACTCTGTGTTACTTAAGCCCTGCCCTCAGGAAGCAGTCTTCCTGAGTTTCTGCTGTTTACCCTGCCTAGTTTTACCTGAAACTGACCTTCTTTTGTTTCCATGATGGCCCAGTAATCAGTAATCAGGCCTATTGTTTTCTGGCTGCACCTCCCACACCTGACCAAGGTGTTAATACACTGTGGTAAACCGTTGGCAAGTTGAATCTCAGACCACCATTTCTGTTTAAAGAGGGGTTTTCTTTTTTCACAGAAATGGCTTCTCCATTGAAGCCATTTTTGTGAAAAAAGAAAACCTTTTCTACAATGGTCTGGTTTCTTTGTCTCTGTGGCTTGGTTTTTGCCTGAGTCTTGGTTCTTGCCTGAACCAGCCCCTCCGTCCTTCCAACACCACCGCAGAGTCTGTCTCTTCTTTCATGTTCCCAGACGGATAGTCTTGATAAAGGGTATACTATTAGAAAAGATGGAGGGAAAAGTAATGGGGTGATAAGGCAATGGGGTATGGGGGGGGGTTCCGGTCAGTGCAGAGTGCTGAATCAGCTCTCCCTAACACCCATCACGCAATCTATTCCAGAGTTTCCCCAGGGAGCAGTTATGTTCTCAAGGCTCCACGCTCTATATAACGGGAACATTCATAGGACAGACAGCACTTAGTGACAGGGATCACATTACTGGGATGGGGAAATACTTGGTAGAGAGGCTTCATATAACTGCTCATGTATGTAATAATGAGTCAAAGCATAAGACAAGTCAAAACCCATGTGATTTTAAATATAAAGATCTGAACATCCTTGAGGGGAAATGTACAAATGATGGCCCTGTGATAGCTGATGAGTTTCCATCTGAATGTTAGCGAGATAATAGGGCAGGCTGGTGGGATGTTGTTTTTAGCTGTGTCACTATGCAGTGTTATTTCCATCTGTCCCAGAAGGACAGTGTGAACTTTAGTCAAATACACTTAAACATAATGTAATGTCTTTTCCACATCTGTCAAAACAGTACTGTTTGTCCTCTTCCTCATGATGCCCACTCAGTGCATCTCGACATTCAAACAATAGAGAAAAACCTGGAGTAGGTCAAGGCTGTCAGAGATATCACTTAAAAGCCAGCTGAGTTGACCAAACTGACAAAAATCTGATACTCATACGACTCGGACGACCGTTTCTCATTAGCTGACAGGAAGGAAGCGGATGAATACCAGGAAGTGAGGTTCATTGAAAAGACCCAACGGCTGCAGTGGCCTTGGTTGCTAGCAGCATGAAACATGAAAAAATTCCTGAGTCTGCAAGAGTCTGGCTGCTGTTGCTTAGCAACCCTGATCTCAAAGTTTAATCTCAAAGTATGCCCTGCCTTTTGGAAAGGTCACTCCACATGCTGATGTGTATCTGAGCGTCACTACATCAGTTAACTATTCTACTCTGTTGTATTCTATTCTTATCTGAACAGGTGAGTGATATGGATAAATCTTCTGTCATGGTATATGTAATTTTACATTACGATATTGATACATAGCGTGATATAGTACATTTTCTGGAAAATCATTTGAGAAGCCATTCACATTCAAATAACCAGACAGGCTAATCCAGTGAATCAAATCAATGGGTTCTTGATTTCAGACAGAGGTAGACAAAGCAGGCTTCTTATTCCTAGCCAGTGACTGTCAATTTTGCCGGCTGTAATGACAAGTATCGCTGGTATTGTATCAACTGTAGCTAGCTAGCTAATTAAGCTAGCATTAGCTCCATGAGCTGGACGAAAATATCCACTTGATGGCTACATATTGTGTTAAAGACTGAAGTTAAAGCTGCATGTCTCAGGCAAAAAGTTAGCATCCTCACCTTGATGATCTATGTAGAGGACAAGAACAATTAAGAAACTGCATTATTCTTGTATTGCAGTTTATAAGGGCGAAATATTCAGTCAAACATTGGGGGCGGGGGCAAACAGCATGGGGAGTATTTAAGTATTTAAGGTTAAGGCAATGAACAGCCATCAGTACTTTAAAGTAAAGCAGTAATGGTCAGTGTTGCTGATCTGGGAAATTACGCTGTGTCTGTGTTAGCTCCTTGTAATTTGTATCCAAATGCCCACACACCTAGCACAAAGTCGGTATACAAGCTTGTTTTGAAAAAACAATCAAACACTAAGCATTTCTCTGTATTTTCAGTATTAACTCTTTAACCTGCAGCTACATGTTGGATGTTCAGTAAAACACAAAACACAGTACCAGGAGCGAAAAGGACCACGTGCCACTGTTTGATGGAGGGGTTAATTCACAAAAATGTTAAAGAAAGAAGAAGTGCATCTAGGATTTGTAGGATGTGATACAAATATTTGGGCTTTTCATAAAATATCATCCAAAAATGAATGCATAAGTGGATGCACACATACACAGAAAATGCACATACACGCAAACACTTTTCTATAGTAAGCCAGGGTAGATTCTCCATCAGGCTGTTTTCATTATCCATTTATCAAAAACACATTTATTAAGACTGTCTAAGTCTCCACAACACATTTCTCACAATCAGCTCTCCACCTCGGTTTTCTTTCTCTCACACTCTCTCTTTATCTCTGTGCTTTCCCCGCTATCTCCTGTTCAGTCTGCTTTCTCTGCCTCTCATTGTGTGTGTCTGCCTCACCTTTCTTCCCTAGACTCGGTCTCCATCCTTATATGGAAACAACAGGCTTTTCTTACAGGATTTCCCAACCCTACAAGGGAAGAGAGACAGGACAGAGAGCAGCCATCTTGTACATATAGAGGCCATAAATGATTTATTACAGGTGGGAGATGTGTTCATTTCATATTCATTTCACATAATGTATTACTTCCTCTTGTACATCTCTTGTAAAAGTGGAGGAACAAAAGAGATGAAGGGAAGGAAAAGAGGAAGCAGACAGATGAAGTGTTTCAGTTTTGAATGAATGTTACAGAAATACCAAAATATAGCAGAAAATGAATCAAAAATCACAAAAAAAGAGACAGAGAGACAGCAAGAAAGAATGGGAAATCGTAGAAAAGGTTTCAGTCGTAGTCATCTGGACACTGTTTTCAGAATCAAGACGTTTCGTCTCCCATCCGGAAGTCATTCTCAATTGTGAAAAGAATGGGAAAGGATTTACCTTTACCTTTGCTTTTCTTAGACATATCAAATTCCAAGAATATAACTTAACATTTTTAAATAGGGTTTTCTAAACGCTCGTCATTCATTATTGTCCCCTCTTGATTGCAATAAAACATTCATATTTAGACTTTGGGTAGCTTATTCTGAAGGTGTATCAAAGCAGTGTGTCACTGTGTCAACTGGCAGAACGACACTCACAGACTATTACTGTATAAACACACTGTGCCACAGGACAAAAAGAGACAGCTAAGAAAACCACCGCAGTTATTAATCAAACCACTGATACGAGGAGACAGATGGCAGGATGTACGTATGTGTGTGTATGTATGAGGCAGCTGTGGCTGTCATACTTGTCTGACGTAGACCTTCCCAGGTGTTGCCTCCTGGGCTTCACTAAAGGAGGCACAGTGGGCACTGCATTTTTCTGTGGGTGTGTGTCTGTCTAGATGTGCATCTGTCTGAGGGCAAACCAGCGCTTTCATGAGTGTGTGTTTTTCTACACTCAGGTTTCGGTGCCAGTGTACAAGTGTACGTGTCATGTCATGCCTTCGTCAAAGCGAGTGTTCGCCGTAAATCTTCTGCTGTGCCTAAAAGCAGTTGGCATGGAGAGAGACAAAGAGAATTTGCTTTAAGTTGAAACAGCTCTCACGTGTGCATTCTTCTCATGCCAAAAGCCAGTCAACGCCAAGATAAAACAAAAGAGAGGTATCTTTTACTTATTGTTTATTTATTCAGGATGTCCCATTGAGACCAAAGTCCGTGAGACAAGCACAAAATAACAAATAAGCAAATCAATAATGCAATTAGAGAGATACACTTGCTTTTAAAAAACTGTATATGAGTATAAATGCATGCTCACCTGATTATCTGCTGATAATAAAAAATGCTGCATTGAAATATCTTTAAGCACAGTTTACTTTACATTAGCTCAAACATGAAGCTTTAATAATGGGCCCTTAAAACACTGTCCATCTTAGCATCATTTTGGTGATTTTGACTCTTTGCTCTGGCTGCAGTTGTTTGGCAGATTTATGAATAAAAGTTTTACTCCACCGATTTAGCATTGCAGTCCTATGACATTGTCAGACTCACGATGGACAGTTTAAAAAAAGGATCAAAATAGATGGAGCAGAACCAGAGATATTGTCTTTTTTATTCCATGCATCCTTCTTCTTGTCAAAACCTGGGGCCTACATTACCCAAAATGCAACTCGATTTAATTCACTCAACTGTACAAATTTGGGTGTGTTATGCTAGTGGTGTTTAATCTTGCCTAGAGCCGCTAGCCTCAAGCGGAGATGAAACGTGAGCTACAGCGGTCAGGTAACCTCACTTCTGTCTGACCCCACACCCCCAGATTTTCTTCATTTGATAACAGCCCCAACCGATGTTGTTCAAGTGACATCACTTGAGGCAATTTATCACCCATCACGCAGCTCCCTCTGGAGCCACAAAAGGCTTTATACAACTTTTTCCATGAATTCAGTAGTACTCCCCAAGATCTGTAAACAGACTCTAATATGTAAAATTGGAGGAGTTCCTCTTTAATTCCTGATTATTTATGATCAAATTATCATATATTATAACACTATATTGGAATTGTTTTTCCATTTTGACAAACAATATAACCGCATATGCCCAGAGCCATAACTCATGTTGATGTACACCTATTTCCCGTTGGAATTAATGTATTTGGAAACAAATGTCAGCGACAATAATTCATTATGCATCTAAAATGCAAACACGCAGTCATCTAACTTTGATTAGTCACGCATGTAACCCATGAGCAATTTGAAAAGCCCTCAGTCGGTGCTCATTTGAGTCATTTTAGACACCAGCTCATAAAACCAAAATGTGTCTGTGAGTCTTATGTCTTATTGGCCTTGCTTGTGAGTTTGCCATGTCATTTATTTGCATTTTTGTCATCATCATCATCACATTCTGGTAAAGAGTTGATCATGATCAACAACTTGAACAATGAGGGTAGTGTGTGGAGAAAAGAATAGGTTTTGACTACAGACTATAGGTTCCTGTGGGCATGACTGTACCTTAAAGAAAAATAACTGTCACCTACTGGCATCACACAGACAGGAAGCAGATCTCGTTTCATTTCCCCTGGCAGCTCAAAAGCAGGAAGTCAGACTGATAAGCAAGAGTGGCCACAGACAATGAACAACTGTAAAATATATCAGTAAAGAACACCACATACTGAAACACTTGTGCATGTACACAGGTTTATACACATCGCATGACTTGCCTGGGACTGATTATGAAACATGATTTATGACCAGCACTGTTTTCTTTTGTGCGCAGTACCCTAAATGAGCCTATTGTTTCACTATCTGCAGAACAAAAACACACTCGGCAGACTCCCCATTATGACCAAAATTTATCACATTTCCCCCACAAAAAAAGCTTGATGGAAACAAAGGACCATATTCTGTGCTTGCAATTGAAGTACTTTCAGCCGAACTGCAACATCACTGTTTGAACATAATAATGCGTACTGGCACACATTTGGATAAGTCCAGGATTGATCAAAAGAAAGCACCAGGAAAACTACAGAATTCTGCATGTCTATGTGTGACTTTGCAAAAAAGGTCAAACAATAAATTGCTGAAAAAAGTTAGTAACCTGCACTAATCTTATGTAACAGGCTGGTAGTTTTAAACAATGTCAGACTCTTGAAACTCTTGCTGTCTTTCTGTTGCATTCCAGAGCTGTGGGTTCGTCTCTTAAAGAATCTGGATGACACACAGTTCAGGATGTCCAGCTGTTAGTGATCCTTCCTTAAGGAAAGGAGATGAAAGGTCAGCACGTGAAGGCATTTTTGAGCACCAGAGATGGGAAGTCAGTATCGTGTGTGTTTGTGTGTGTGTGTGTGTTTGAGCAGTTCTGGTTGCCACTCTAAATGAAAAATAACTGTCCCCTGGACAGCAATTGTCCAGTCATAGCTTAGTAACCATAACTAGGCATAGCAGGCCTTTGGATTCCTCCAGATGTTGAAGCAGTGTGCTGTAATAAGAGATACTTGGCATCTAAAGTTTGGAAGGTGGTGTCTTTTTTTAGCCTTTCCAAAACCAAAAACACAAGAGAAAAAGTGTAAGGAATGGATGTGTTTGTCTGCCATAAGCTACGATCGTTAGCATGTCCAGCTAACTAACTTACTACCTGCAGTAGTAACCGAACGTTACTTCCTAAGCCAAGGAGCACATAGACTAACTACATTCGTTTGTGGGGTTACAGGTTATGAAAAACTAAAACCTGCCACATTCACAACTAGTACATTCGCTGTGTCATTTTTCCCCATTTTGTTTAAGTCGGTTCTGAATGCTATCAGTTTGCCAAGATAGCATTACAAACAAAGACATCTGTTAGTTTTTATCCCAAAAGATTTCTCTTGGAACGTTAAAAGTGAAAATATACTGTTTGAAAATACGGACAATCTTAAGCTAAGTAGCCAAAACAGAGTTATATTAGAACCAAATAACAGTCTGATCTTATATTTTTCCTTATCTTACTTATAATACTAAGACTAACTAGAGCTACACTGCAATCCAAGAGCAATGCTGCTTCTTTATTTACATTACTTCTGCATGGATCATCAGCTGGTGAGAATGATGACTTTTTGCCTAAGACAAGTAGCTTTAGCTGCAGTTTTTTAACACAGTATCATGTACATAACCATCAAGTGCATATTTCAGAATTCTTTCACAAAATTCTTGTTTTAAGACGAGTCTGCTAGGAACTTTAAAAATTAATTGCACCTCAAGTTCAAAGATTTCAAAGTGATCCAAATAGTTCTGCAGCCCCAACCAGCATTCTGCATCAGTGACAATTCTAATGACTAATCCAATGGCCATCCCTCTGCCCAAACTCTCTCTCTCTCTCTCTCTCAAACACACACACACACACACACACACACACACACACAAACACACATGCACAAACTCCCCTCAATACCACAAACAGAGCATAGCCAATTAAGTAAGATGAGCAGCAAAGCTTGGGGTTACTGGAAGCACACAAAAGGCTTTTGTAGAGCTGCCCCAAACTGACACACACTGGTTGAATGTATGGGAAAAGATTAACCATGCATACATTACTATGTGGCCTACGACCATTATGCACTGGTGTGATTCACACACTTTGTGCCTCCTTTCTATATCTTCGCACTGTATTACAGTAAAGCCTCTCAGTCCAATTATTTTGAGAACTGAAGCATGTGAAAAGATGTGCCTCAAACCCCCCGAGGACGGAGGTTTCCATGTGTATTCAAATGGATGATTTTGACAAACTTTTAAATGTTTCTTTCCTTCGTTTAAAAATCAAAGTACAGAGAAACCATGAAGACAAGATCTGTATCTTTAAAACACACTGGTGGAGAAAATACAGCAGTTTATGTAGTGAGGAGAGAACAGACAGGAGAGAAAACGGAGGAGATTAAGTGGTTTGGGGGAAATAGAGGGAGAGAGTTGGACAAAGACTGACCCCTACACAGCAAAAATAAATAAATCATTGTTCAAACAGAACATAATCATTATTAAAAGAGACAAAGGAGAGGAAAAGGAAAGGAAAAGAGAAAGAAAAAGAAAAGAGAGACAGGACAGGAGATATGGGCATGTCTTGACTCATCCAGAAAGACAATATTTGAATGATACACTATCTAGCCTGGTAATAATTCAACATATTGTGTGTTTGTTGGTAAAGAAAACCAGAAAAGACTAGTGTGACACAAAGATAGGATTGTGTAAAACGTACATTTAAAAAAATGATTTGTAAATTTAGTGTAGCCATTGTCATTATATAGTAAATGTGAAGTAAATAATAGACAATATGAGTTGTGTATACTATAATATAATAATTAGCTTATCTGGGGTCATGCAAATACCTTCAGTTAAGATTTGGCTCTATTTTATTCAGTATCCCTTTTCCCAGCTCACAAAATACATACATGTATGCAAGCATGCATGCATTCGCAAACAGATGCTGACATGCACATAGATGACAACAATTGTTTTGATGCCTTCACAGCCCCTTCCGATATGCTCCAATCTGCTGTATGAAATTTAATGATTTAGCAACAAGGAGAGTTGCTTTTCTCTGCCTTTTCAAACACACACAAACACACACACACTTAAAGTACTGTATGTACTCAATGACCCCATGCCTTCATGCAGTCTTCAAGGGCAAATGACAAGAGATTTAAAATCAAAAGGCTGAATTTCATGAAAGCTGCAAGATGGTTCAAAGGCTTATTGACCTTTCAAGAAAAAGAATCATTTTTCTATGAAAACTACAGGCTAGCTGTTCCCCCTCGTTTCCAGTCTCTTTGCTAAGCTAAGCTAACCACATCCTGGCTGTAGCTTTGTATTTAATGGACAGAGTATTATCAATCTCTCGGTTAGAAAGTAAATAAGCATAATTCCCAAAATGTTGAACTATATCTTTAAACAAGCACATGAGCAAGTAATGTAGGGTAGGGTAAAATCTGCCTAAATAAAATGGAAAAATACATTAGCTTAAGGAAAGATGGAAACAAAAAAGATTTTCATTTTTTTATCTTCTAAAGATAAATACTTCTGGTGAAAAAATGGGAGGGGAGGTTGATGTTTGAGCCACTTGTTTACTTCTTCAGCAATTTTTTTATCCTAAGTGTGTGATTATCGCACACTGTATAAAACACAACAGAAAACACATCTGTTATTCATTTGCAATCAAAAGTTTATAGATTATTTCTCTCTCTCACACACACACACAAACTCAAACATCTAGTGCATTTTCAATTTGAACTGTATGTGATAACACATTGATTCTCTTGGTCTCAGTGTGTAAACTCATAATGAGTAAAATAATTTATAAATTATTACCAGAGCAGGACAGGCTAGATGTGTATTTACCATTGACACACAACAATACACACATACCCGAGAAACATACATCTTTGCACATATTCCTGATATAATGCCATGTCAAACATGAGAAAAGTAAAAGTTCAAGAAAACATAGGAGGAGATGTGGTCATCACCTCTTTGATTTATGTAACACTTACACAGAGATGTTCCATCTGTGCCCTTGAGAGAGTTTTGAGTGCCATCAAATTTTTCAAGTTCCTTCCCTGTTCAGAGGAGGATAAAGGAGGTTCGTCCTCCGTCTCGTCTTTGATGGTGACAGCGTCAGCGTGGAATGCAGATCTAATCATCACCGTTGAGAGAAATTGTTCAGGACAAAGTAGTCATTAGGTTTTCCACTTTCCCTTGCTGGAGTTTCCACAAAGAGACAGAAACACAGGGAGTGTGTGCAGCAGGTGTTTTTTTTTCTCTCCTGGACAAAAGTCTATTCCACAGTGCTGAGACCATGGATCAGATATAAACACCCTATGAGTTTTCTACCTCTGGGGGGTTATTCCAGAACCTGTTAGTGGCTGAAAATAATTTTTGTTCCCATGTTTCTCCTTGTTTTCATCGAAGTTTTCATTCATGTTAAAGTATTCCAGTCCTGTTTCTTTATTCTGCTAAATTAACTACTTCTGCATAACGCACCTACATTTCTTTGTGTTTCTTTGTGACATTTATGGGAGGGCATATTGCTGTGGTCCTGTTTTGATTTAATATTTGTAGTTTTACTTGCTGCTACAAATATCGCCTCTGAATGAACCTTGTATAGTGTTTAATACTGTTGGAAATGACATTAAATGTGAAAGGTTTTATCTATTTTTTAAACACCTTTTGTCCTTTACAAGCTGCGGCATCTCATTAAGGTTGATAAGTAAAACAGTTAACAAATAATCTATGCTACATAATACTGATGGATTCCAGTATATTGAATTATTTGGAGATATGAACTTTTCGTGGGTTCTCCTTTAATTTTGCAATAATGTGTTAAAATATCAAAAGGTATTTTCTGTGAGCAGAGCTTCCTTTGCTGCTTGACTGGAAGATCAATAAAAACCCTGCATGAATTCATATGATATTCATGATCATTCAGAAATGTGCTAACTCCTGGGGTGCATTGGTGTTTATATGTGCTTTAAACAAAAATATTCATCCCCTCTCACACACACACGCTCTCTCTCATTCTGTTTCTATTTTTCTCACTTCTTAAGCTTTAACTGCATAATCCTATCTTAAAAGAGCTTCACACACAAAGTAAGATGTCAATAGGAGGACACTGTCTGAAGGCAAATGCAGAACATGTTAATCGACTATTACAGTGTTCGCACCCATCATCCGACCGTCTCTGTCTGCAATTGAGGACCCATTGTTTCCAAAGTTACTGAGAATTTTGAGTGTTAAATCTGCCACTGTTAACATTGTAAACTGCAAATGCACTGGGCAAGAACGAAAAGCTTGATAGGTGTAGCAACAGTAACTAAGGGGGTAGGTGCTTAACGAGCGGTCAATTCTGCATCTGTTAAGTAGTTCACAGCCAAGGTTTCTGAGCTGATCATTAATCAGGTTTATTGCTTTGTAATACAGCAAAATGTTTATGATAGCTTCTAAAGCAGCTCTAAGACTGGATGTCTAAGCAATAAAAACACACTCAGCATATGCATTAAATACTGTATTTGGCTGTACTGTAAGGTCCACTTATGTCTGCAAAATGTTGGTCTCAGAGAAGCCACACTTCATCAGACAGCCCATTAAATTACTGCTCTGTAGAATGGGGATGAGACTGTCAAGTATATAACTTATAGGTAACGGCAGACCAAACAGAACAGTCCCAGAAGATCAAAATGTTCTGGTTTGATTTCAAAAATAATAAACACTGTCTCAGATAAACATCAGTGCTCCTGCTTACACAATTTACAGCAGTTAATTATGCAAGAATTTAGGATTAATGTCCAGTGGTGGATTTCCACAAGTGTTACCGTCAGCAAGATCATACTTTTCAGCAGAAAGTTCACTTCGAATAAAATGTTAAAATTTATAGACAACAATTAACACAATTTATTTGTTTTACAAGCAGGGCTGAGCTTATTGGAGCAAATGATTCTCCAACTGCAAAACTAAAACGCTTCTAAATAAATGAGAGAGTGAAAAAAGTTGTTTGTAAATTTAGGGACCTAAGCCAAGATCTGTCCTGCCATTTACATGGTCATGGACAGCTACAAAATGAAGTTCAGCCTTGCTAAGAAATAAATAATGGAAATGTCAATATGTTTCCTCATCCATGAGTTGTTAAAACAATTAAGGAGAGAGTTTTTGTCCCCCCTCTTCCAAACAGCGGAGTCAGTCTCTTTGTCTTCGGATCGTCTATTATTGCTGGAGGCCAGTGTAATTGCACAAAGCCCATTTTCTGATTCAGCACTTCCCCCATGCTAGAAATGCAATGGGGATTGTCGCAGAGCGACCCGGTTTATTGCTCTGCTCGCTTCGTCTTAGTTCAGATGATGTGAGGTGAAACACAGAACAATGTTCAGTTATGCTCTAGGGCCAAATCATTTTCTCCATCTTGTCAAATCATTGTGTTTGTGTGTATGTGTGTGTGTGATTGAACTACCCATCTACAGGGGACATCCTCGATGCTGAGATCTGCACAACAGGAGGATTTTGTCTATTGTCTCATCACTCAGGATTTTCTTTTCTTCTTCTTCTCTCCTCCTCGCCACTCTATCCCCTCTCTTCCTTCTTTTATTTATTTGTTTGTTTATTATGGTTGTTTACTCATAAACATACACTTTTTTTTGTATTTAAACCTGATCAATTAAATTGGAAGAATGGAGCGTCCACAAAACAGGTTCAGCCTCAGCTTGTAGAGTCCTTTAAAAAACAGAACTAATATGTTATAGTGTGAAAATATCAATATTGCATTCATTAAATATCTATAAGAAATGTGTTCACATCACATTTGTGAGGGCATGCCTGACACAGTTGGCTCATTTTATTGATTACGTCTGGAGCGTTAGAGCAAATCCAGCTCCAGAAATACAAATCTGACCCATTTGTCTGTTTTAACTCAAAACCACAGCAAACAAATTGATTAAAAGGGTTTGTATTAAAAACTGACCCAGGTATACACAGGCCTGCAAGCAGATCAGCATAAAGGCCAGAAGCCTGAGCTAACCACTGACATGCTAGCCTGCCGAGCTAGCACTGGTCAGTCACAATTTTTCTTTGAGCTTATTTCTATTTTCTCTATACTTGGCCGTTTACTCCCCTCTGGCATTTTATTCTCAAGATTTTACACTATTTCATTCAGCGCTATTTTTATGCGTGTAGCTGCTGTAGATGCTTCTGTCTTCAAATATCCAAATCTCATTCAAGAATGTCGTCATCCAATCAGAATAACACTCCTGTCCCCAAATTTTCCACCATTCTTTTACTTTTAGATATTTTTAAGTAAATCTTAAGACCTTAAGACTCAAACCATGATCATTCTGTAACACATCTGCACATGCAAACCAGTATCACCATGTTTGTCAGTTTCTGGTATTTATCTAAATTGTCTCACTTATGACTTGTTTTTGTTTTTCATGTTTTTGGCATCGTCTACACTTGTTTTCAGACAGCAGATAAAAAAGATTCTGTACTACCCTGTAGTCAAGCCGAATGACACTGCCTCCAACTTAAACTGTCATTTGTTGTGAGTCCAAGGAGAGGAGAGGAGACGTTGAGAGGGGACACAAAGACTCAACTGTAGCCAGAAATTTGCCTCTGAAACTCCAAACTGAGCACACTCCGAAAAGAGTAATAGAGCAGGAAAAACCTGCACCTGTGGCTGTTCTGTCAACAAATGACAAGCGATCAGTGATCTCCGTTGTGATGGGGCTTACCAGACACACACACACACACACACACACACACACACACACACACACACACACAGAAACCAGACAGGAATTTCTGGTCTCCCCCCAGACAGGTGCTTATTAAGACAGCAAAGCCCTTCTTTTCTTCTTCTTCTTGTGCCCTACTTGGCTGAGGTCAATAGACTGAATATGAGAGAAAAAGCAAGAGAGAGAGATGAAGACTTCTTCCAGACCACCCACCACCATCCTCAGGATCTCCTCTTCCTCTTTTTTTCTCTCACATAAGAAATCAGAAACATTGGACACTTCACCAAATTCTCCCCCATCTCACCATTTTGCCAAGTGTTTGTATTGCAAACGCTGTACAGCTCTGTTTGGGATAAATAAGCAATGAATGTAGTTTTCTATTTACTAGCTGAAAGCAGATAACTGGGGCTTTGTCAAGTATCAAAGTTTCCTGGGAAGCTGTTTTGGAATTCCCAAACAGATGAAAGGAAATCCATATAATTCATAAAACCTTTGAAACCAGCTTAGAGGATCTAAAACTGTTTTGTTTTGCTTCTTTCTGTCCTCCATCTTCTTTTAGATGAAGTAGCTGCATTTTACATTGTAAGTCCTTTTTAAGTTTGTTTCTCACTATTACATTTCAACACCGAGCGATCTGTCTCCTGTTCTCAATGATAATAACTCTGGACAATCTTCCATTCTGCTTAGCGCAGCAGTCTGAAGCAAACGCTGCTTTTAATATTCATGCTATTGTGGTTTTCCTCGCCCCGTTGTTAATCTGGAAGTTGTTTGATATGTGAAGCCAAAGCGCTCTGGGGTTTCTTGTGGTGGTTATTGATGGAGAATGGCATGTTCTTTATGAATCAAGGATCAGTAAGATTGTGTGGGAGCAAGGACAGCACTTCCTCTGTGGGCAGATGGGATGTTTCACGCTCGTTGTTTATTTTGTGGGGATTTTTTTTTCCTCCTTTTGCAATGATGGACTTGACATGACAGCTGCCATAAAAACAGAACTATGTCGGTTTTTACAGTTATGTGTGTGTTACATTACATTACGTTGTGGGTGTGTGTGTGTGTGCGTGTGTGTGTGTGTGTGAACATGCTTCAGAGGAAAGTCTGTGTGTCATTGGGACTGTATGCCGCTGCACTTTACTGCACTCATTAAGCTTGGTTGGATGGTTACTGTAACTCATTAAATCCAAGTTTGGCATGGCCCAGTGCGCGTGTATGGACCCAGAAAACCAGTATATCCATAGAGGGATATACTTGCTGCCAAGTGAGGAGATGAGCAGTGAACAGAAGGTAGATCATACAATATGTTTTGCTCAGTTATGGCACTTTTGACATCTGACATCTTGGAAATTACACTTATTTGCTTTCTTGTCAAGAGTTAGACGAGAAGATCTATACCACTCTTGGTGCGCTAAATATGAATCTACAGACTGCAGCCGATTAGCTTAGCTTAGCATAAAGACTGGAAACAGGGGGAAACAGCTTGTTGGATGGTCGAATGGCTTCAGAAAACCGTCAATGTCGGTAACTTTCCAAAAACCGACAATCCAACATTAACACACACTTCACACAGTGATTAACCAGCTGTGTGGAGGTGAGAAAAGAGACAGGCTTTGAACTCCTCTCAAGCTCTCTTTTTTAAATTTGTTACACAACTGTTTCTGGCACGTTTCGTGTTTACAACCGAGTGCAACACTATGAACGTCTTCCATGAGAGACATGGGAATGTGTCTGGAAATGTGCACCGTTATCCCATATTTAAACAATGATTGCGTCTCACCCCTGCTTCGAATGTGACCGTTCGGAACAACTATAAACACTTTCGATTCGTTTTTTTTTAACGTTTCTAGCATGACCCGATCCTTTGGTGTACAGACATTGTGTATTGATGTTCTCATCTAACTCTTAGCAAGAAAGCAAATATTTCCCAAAATGTCGAACTATTCCTTTAAACAATGCTTAAAGGAATTTCTTTCCTCATACCTTCTTCGACAAAATACATCCAGCAAAACAAAGTACTGTGTGTCATTATCTTATACCATGGATTTGTTACTGTTATTAATCATAGTTATTATTATTATTATGATTATTAGCAGCAGTAGTAGTGGTGGTGGTAGTTGTTGTCATTATTCACAATATATGAAAATAATTATCTTTATGATCCATTCCAATCAGTTTCCTCCTATTATAGTTTAATCTCACTCCTAATCTCTTTCTCCCTCAACACATAAGTATTAATCACCACATTTTAATTTAGCACAATAAACTCTGACCTCCTTTCTGTGTCTGATAATAACTATGAGAGTGAGCAGGTGCCCTCATCATCCTAATGCACTGGCTAGTAATGCGATCTCCTGGGTAGACAGGTTATAAGCTGGCGCGTTCCCCTGTCATCTGTTCAAATCCCATGGGGCAAAATTTATGCTCATCTGAATTATTAAAATGGACATAAGTCTGAATGATTTATCATCAGGAAATGTATTTTCTTTTTACCTTAGATTACCTGTTTGTAACATTTCCCTTTTCTCTCTCTTTCTTTTCCTATGTCTGTGAGAAGAAACTTTTCTCCACAGAATTCATCTTCCCCATGCCCAACATGACCTCTCTGCTGAAACAAAACATGGCAAAGGTGACAAGAATGCCTCTTATCTGCTGGAGGACTAAAAAACAAACTTGTGTCCAAGTGTGCAAGATTATGTGTGTGCATGTGTGGTCAACCATCAGCAGTGTAATGGCACTGAGTGCCAGATGTGCCCCTGTTAAATTATAGATGATAGTGGCAAACATAAGGTCTGCATGGGGTTTCCACATCATTGTTACTCCTTTGTCCATCTCTAAGATCTGCTGCATCTTAGTGGCTGTTTTAATGTATTTTATATGTTTATTTATTGATGCTTAAGGGTCTATATTTGCTGTGTGGCATGCAGCACTCTCTCTTCTCTTTAGGGGATTTATTCAAGAATTCAATACGTAAACAAATGGCAGATTAAGATGGAGGCAGTGTAATTTGGCTTGTCTAGAGATCCGTTTGTGTACTGTGTGAAAGCTAGTGTAGAAGATCACAAAAACATGATTAAGTCATACATAGTGAAACTGGTTTTGAACATGTGCAGATGTTTTATAAAATTGTCATGGTGTGCGTCTAAAAGTCTTAAAAAGTCAAAAATAATGTCAATGTGTTTTTTTAAATGTATTTTTTTATTATTAAACAGAAGGGGGGAAAAGGTTTGGGGGAAATATCTGAAAAAAAATTTTTTTGTCTCAGCCAGTTGGTGTTTGATTGACAGCAGCTGGCAGGCTGAGCCCCAGCAGTGGAAGGACAGACAGACAAACGTTCTGTAGCTTAAGGACCACAACAGCATCTAGACAGCTAATTAGCTCACTAGCCTGCAAACTGACCTTAGCAGTGCTCGTTCAACAAGCTAAGGTGCAGGACAAGACATGCGTTCATGTGTGTTGTTTCTTTAGCAGGAAAGCTGATGTGGGTTGTTGTTCAAAGTATGAGGATCTTGTGTTGTGTAGCAGGCTGCTGTCTGGCTGTTAGTCAGTGTGACCGTCTGCGCTGCCTATCATATAACAGCATGTTCTCCATCTATGTAGACAGAGAACCAACAGTATTGTGATGAATGAATGCAAATATAGGGGGGTGCCATCATGAAACCAAAAAATGTAAAATACAAATTTCTCCTTTTTGGTTTCTGATTTTTTTTTTTTTTTCAAAGGAGAGCACAGGACATGTGATTTACAGAGCTCATATGTCTGCTGTACCAGATTGAATTAAAAAGATCTTCTCCTCTCTTTCTCTCTCTTATCCCATCCTCTCTTCTTCTTCTTCTTCTAGCCTCTCTCTTTTTAAATTGGTGGGGCAGGTGTTAGGGTGCAGCTGAGGTTAATGCATCATTCTTCCATTTCCTCTGAGACCTGTTTCATGCCATTATGCCACACACACACACACACACACACACACACACACACACACACACACACACACACACAGTAATACCTTGTCATTTCCGTTTAATTAAACTATAGAGGAATAAGTTCCTTCACAGTGTGGAATATGATCTCTTTCACTCATGATATAATGTTTTACTGTAAGTTACATTTTGTTTGTTAAACCAATTAAATTTAATTGTAGAAGATCCTCATCATATTCCCCATTTTGTTGATCGTTCTGGCTTAACTAACACAGCACATTACATTAACATCCACATTTAAAATAGAGCAAAGCTGCACCTTTGGGAAATATAAACATTTGACAGAAGGATGACTACTTCCTCTATGTTGTCAGTGACTGTAGTAATTGTTTGCGTGGCTTAAAGCTTCCCACAACTGCCTCAGGTTATTATATGAAAAACAATGATTATATTTGATATCTCACTCATTGTTTGAATATAGAGAAGAGGACCAGATAAATTGGAAATGAGCATTGTTTTGGAGAGTACAGTATACGGTATATACAATATGTGTATTTGATTTTAAAAATATTTTTAGAACAGTGCATATATGATGTTGATGATGGTGATTAAAATAATCATGATAATGACTGTTAGAATGATGATCATTACAGCTATCATGATATTAGTACCACAGCTGCTCATAAGCAAGATGCAATGAGATACGATACAGCTGATTTGAATGCAGATGAGACGACCTACTGAGAGACAGGGAAGGCTCGTAGACGCCTCTCTCTGTGTGTGAAACTTGGAAATGTAA
Organism: Siniperca chuatsi; assembly: GCF_020085105.1. Taxonomy (NCBI): domain Eukaryota; kingdom Metazoa; phylum Chordata; class Actinopteri; order Centrarchiformes; family Sinipercidae; genus Siniperca; species Siniperca chuatsi. Next base: position 10,396,341 of record NC_058059.1, read on the forward strand.
AACAGGTTTACCAATCATGACAGGACTGCCATGAGGAAACACAACTAGTCTACAGATTCCTTTCTTCTGATGCTTCATTAACATTCTATTCTGGTTTACACTGTGAACATTCTGTATTTGTTTTGATTCATGCCTGGTCAAAAATGTTTTACTGCGCCACGCTCTTGCACTGTAATAACCCTCACATATCAATTTCCTTTGAATTGAGTTAATATTAATGCCACTGGGGCTGTGTTTCTCTCTCACATGCAGTATTTTAAGACAGCAGTGTGGTTTTGCAATGAGGTAGATTTAGCAGTTAGTCGTTACAGAACATTTCCTTTCAGCTAATGTTGTTGCAAATGTTACTTTCATGCATATTTGAAAAAGACTGTTGTTTCATTGCTTTCTTTATTCAGTTACATATATTATGACTAATGTGTAAATTTGACTCTTAAGATCTTGCTAAATGTTTCCAACATAGTTAACTCTACCTGCTTTCCTGCCTTCAACACTGATGTCATTGTTCCTAAGAGGAGGCTTGTAAACAAAGAGGAGCCACATGCATGCTTTACTAAACCCAGGCTCTTTGTCTCTTGTTCTGGTTCAACACACAAATGTAAGTGAGTGAGGAATCACCGGACTGACAGGTTCCCTTGCAACTCGACCTGACTTTGGCTAACCTGTGCGGAATTTCAAGGTTTCAGAGTTGCATTGGAGAGGCTGACAAGATATGAAATGATCATTCCTCAAATTGATCTCAGAAGTAGAGTATAGAGGGTTCTGCTGAGCCACAGTTATATACAATTTCTGATGGAACAGCCAAAAATAATATGAGTGTTAATGGGAGAAAACTTTCAGATCTATAGATAAAATGTATTTGTGACAAAGTGGAGGTTTCCTTTCATGTATGACAGTCGACCACATTCACACTGATGTATGAGTCAATTTAGCATGGCTGGCCAAAAACAGGTCATTATAGGGAGAAAAAAAACTCTGCCAAACTTAGAACAATCACCACCCAACTCGACACACTCTGATACAGATATAAAGTTGTGATATAAGCACAGCACTAAACCGCAACCTCTAAATAAAATGAGAAGTAAAGCCGTCCAAATTTGCCATTTTCATCTCTGTTCCCCGGACAGACAAAAGCTATTTCTGAAAACATGACTGGCTATTTTTACACGCTGAAAATATCACTGTCTTGTTTACTGATTCTCCGTCCCACTTCAGCACACCCTCCTCTCTTGTTCTACTTCTCTATCCCACTCAGTCTGTGCACTTTAAACCGCAGATTTAACAAGCAAAGATTAAGACGGAAGCAAATCGCACCCAGTCTCTGACTTTATAAGACTTTTCCACATCTGCTGTTATAATTACACAGCAGTCTGCTTCTACTCCCAGTAACTGTTCTCTTTTTTTCTCATTGCCCTCAATTTTCATCTTTCTTTTTGTTAATCACCCATCTTGTTTTATTGGTCTTCCTACACCTTATTCCTACCATTTCTACTAACCCAAACCCTAACCCATCTCTGTTTATAATATCCTCGCAATTCACAAAGCCTTAAAGTTAATATAGTGTGCTACACCAAGGCGCTGCACCAAAGAATCTGACAGTTTAATATTCACATTTTTCTGTCAGAAAAGATACCGTATGTGCATGTATGTGATGAATTCAGACTTCTAAACTTGACAACCATCTAATCCACCTCACCATGGTTGTTGGTGGAACAAGAGCAGGGAGCCAATAAAACAAGTTCTATTAGTTCTTATTGAATCATTTGCATGCTAAATTTCTTTTCACATCCTAAAAAATAAATGTAGTTTGTCAAGTTTAGGACTTGAAAACCAAAGTTAAATTGCTTTATAAATGGCCAAATGAATCACTTGTTCCTTGGCTCATCTCCTCACAACATCCTGCTATTTGCCAAACAAATGAACAAAAGCGAAAATAACACCACGTAGGTGGAAGTAAATTTACCTTCGTGGGAATCATCAGGATGACAATTTGTACTCAGTCACCACAGAGATATGACCCCTTCCCCCACTTCGCTGCTCACAGTGTCTGGGTGGCACAGGTGCACAAATTGGTTCTGCAATTGCATCAAAACTGCAGAATTTGTGTTGAAGAAAAGTTGTACTGAAGAGATGGTCCTCAATAAAAGAATAACTCAAAGAGCCTCAGTTTTCCTTACATGAATGGATTTATTACAATCACAGATCACAGATGTACACATGGGCACAGCCAACACAGTACTTGGAATGTGTGAACACTTGTTAATGTTTTCTGACCAAATATTTCAACATTTATAAGCGCTCAAATGTTTACTAGAGTTATACCTTCATAAACTCTATGATCAGGAGCAACCTTGTCTCTCAGAAATTACGTTTATATACTACTAATTTGCAAGAGTTTTGAGAAAAACCCAGTTTGTCCCAATCATGTTCTTTATCAGAGTTTCTTTAAAATGAACATATTTGCCAAATTGAAAATTGTTTATAGTGAACATATCTGCAAAACATTTACTGACAATGTATTTCATTTGTTTTCCTACAATATCCGCTCTTGCAATACCATTTCCACTAAAGCATGATTATTGTCTTTTATAGTTATGCTTAGGCACTCACAGCACTTTGTTAAATTTACGCAAAGATCGTGGTCTCGGTTTCATATTGAATAAATCAAAAGTGACTTGCATTAGACTAGACATGTCCATTAAAAGAAACCACAATTTCTCCCTAACCTTAACCAAAGTGCTTTTGTTCCCTAAAATTTACTCCACCTAAGACTTGGGATATGAACCTCAGTATCCGGTGTCAAAGTCCAGCATTTTGTACGCCCAACATCCACCCCAGCCACTTCCCCTACAACTTCCATGCAGTACAAGAACATTCACTGGAAAAACACATTCCCACTGAACATAATCTTGGCAGGAATTACGTTTCCCTCAAAACGTAATTGACAAAATCGTTAAGTTGATCGTAAATTCTAGTAGACAGAGTCTGTAAGGATATTAGGTAAAGAACAGCTATGGATCCAGCAATGATCCTTCATCACGAAGCTACAGTGCTAGCTAAAGCTAAGCTAAATTTTCAGTGGCTGGAGGGGCGTGTTGGTGTTTGATTGACAGCAGCTGGGAAGCTGAGCCCCAGCCGGGGAACAAGAGACAAAGTAAACAAACTTACAAGTGAAGAGCAAAGTTTGCCAGACATGCTTGCTTCCATGTTGTGCAAAGGGAGGAGGCACTAAGGGAGGAGGCACTCCTACGGTAGTCTGCAACACCATTAAGTCCATATCAAACAGGAGAGCTTTTTTTTCAGCAAAAACAAGCTTTGAAAGAATGATCATCAAAAAAAAAAATGTGTTAGTAAATAATACAGTGAGAGTTAGGATTTAATCAATTGATTTAAAAAATGCATATACATCAGTGTGTACATGCATACACATATACAAACACAAAAATCAGTATTCATACACATGAAACACAGATGTACAGTCAGCACTAAAAGAATCCACTGCGTATGTTGTACACAGGAAGAACAAGAAGGCGGCTAACTACAACTCTTGTCATGAACAGCGCTCTCGTCTTTGGTGTTTAACATGATATAAAGACATGCTGACCTCCAGGAGGTCATCGGAGGGTAGGGAGATGAGGCAAGCAGGAGGGGGAGGTGAAGTCTGGAGCGAACGTGTGTCTGGGAACCAAGTGTGATTCACACGCTATTCATCACCATACAGCTCTGTTCTATACAGAGCCTCGGGCACTTCACTGAGAGGGGGCTTTGTCTGGAGTCCTCTGAGTATTTGTGAGTGAGAGTTATAAAGACCTCCTGTGAATCAACAACTGTACATTTAATTTGTCTCATACTGACTAATCAAGGGTTCATCGTTCATTCATTTACTCTTTTGTTTTTCTGACTCAAAACACCCTGCAGAAAGCAACAAGTCAAAGGGACATCAGCTGGTCAGCCCAGGAATCGAATGGAACAAGACAACGCTACATGATTTCAGCTTTCCCTCTGGAACTTGTTTTGTTTAACAGAAGTTCAGTTTCACAGCCAGTGCACAATTAGAAAGTTGTTCATTTGTGATGTTTCACTACACACGTGGCAATAAGTGGATGAGTGTCACAAGTTGAAGAGGGTTGTTATTATCCACAAAAGAGCCAATTAGAGCACTGCGTCTCAACCTCTTTGTTGAGGACCTAAAAGTGACAACAGAGCTCTCAACTCCATGCCAACTATATCATTCACACTTCTTATTATTATAAGTCTTGTTGAAGGCAAGCCTTTTTTTAACAACAATAAGCTTGTAAATAATTCCCTTAAGATGCTGTGTTAAATTATAAATTTTATAAAGAAAGACGGCTCTGATTGAGGCAGATATTGGGTTGGTGGGTAGATTTCTCTCTTCTTTGTGGTAACTTTCTCCACTTGTTATGTGTTTTTTCTTTTTGTTTGTCTTTTTTGTTGTTTTGGATCCTTTGTTTCATCTCAAGCAGCCTGAAAGTGCATCCTTTGCCTTTGACCCTCATAATACAGAGGGAGCAGTAAAGCACAACGCCCCGGGACCAGCTCCAGTTCTGAGTCCAGCGCCTTCGTCAAAGGGGTGAGTGGGTCTGTCCCAGATACTGAGAATCACTGTTTTAGAGACACACAATGTTGATTAGACTGTTATAGAAAGATAATTGGTATTAAGTTATAGAGTGCAACGTCCATTGTTCATTCATAATCGTTCAGACAACAGAAACAGATAATGCACCGCTTAATGGATAAGTGTGTATGTGAGGGAGGCAGAAAGTTAGATAGACAGAGAGAAAGAGTGCACATCCAATTAGTCAAAGTCAGTCGCATTGAGTGGGAGGAATGTCAGCGACTAACTGTAACCACACCACTGAGGATGATCAATCTTCTTGGAAACCTAGCAGACAGGAGGAGACTGCAGGGTCACACAATCTTGCAATATTTGTGGTATTATGAAATTAGAGATAGTTTATGGAAGTCACAACTTGAGGTCAACTGACACATACCTCACAGCATTCCTGTTAAGAACAATATGAACAATGAATACTTTGGAGTATTACAGTAGTACATTATATGTAACTGGGACAGACTATCTTTCTCTCCTTGAGGAAAACTGTTATCTTTAATAATTGTGGGTTGTGGGTTAAATAAACTTGAAGGTTGGCTCAGTAAATAGCACATTATTTGACTTATTGTTTTTGTTTTGATGAACTGTATCGTCCATGTTATTTCCCATTTTAATGGTTTGTCCCATCACCTACAGTAAAGCTATTATCTCAGCAGCCCAAGAGACAGTAAATGCCCTACTACCTTGTGACTTGTGGTTTCTCTTTGTTTCCATGTGTTTTCTTTTGTATTCTGTTTACAGTGTATTGCACTTTATTTTCAGTGGTTATTTTGATTTAGGTTGGCTTGTTGTCTCTGTAAAGTAAAGTCATCTGACATGATTTTGTGATTTTGCTGTAGAAATAAACCTGACTTGACTTAAAAAGAATTTCAGAGGCTGGAGCTGGTGATGTCCTCACTGCTAATGAAGGGGTTTGATGACTTGGCCTTCGCTAAAGGAGACAGAAAAGTCTAACCATGATATCAGACTCAGTTGAAGTGAAGCAGGTGTTTCAGTCACTTGTACGCATAAAAGAAATAGATGCAGTCAGTCCAGAAACAGAAGCCAATAAGTCTGTTTTGATTCTTGTTACTTTATTTGGTGCAAAAGTAAAATACTTTCCAGTTTTGTACCATTTGATTATTTGAGGCAACAAAACACAAAGATCCAAATAGAATCAAATCACTATATTTTTCATTGATTTGTACAGTAGCATTAAAAATGCTGCAAAGTTAAGTGGAATTTGCATTTGGATGTGCACCGGGACCACACACTATCTATGTTTTTGATTTAATGGAAATGCAGATTTCAAGCAGAAACCTGTCAAGGTGGTTGCATTTTCATTCAAAGACAGAATGTTTTTTATCCCTTGCGTTTATGTCTTTGGTCTCATTTCACCACTGTTTGGTTTGGCCTTGTCTTCCGCTGATGCATTCTGGGAAAGGCTCCAGCCCTCTGTCACAAGAAAAAGAAGGTAAAGAAAATGAATGAAATATGTGGTTTGGCGCTACAAGAGTGGAGAGATAATTAGGTGCTCTGTCAACATTTATTAGGACTCATGTAGTACCTTGAAATGTATGAGTTTATACACACTATAGTTAAACTTCCACAATCACGTTTGTGTTTGACATTACAAATCATGTGCAACATCATGTTCCCTTTCTTACAAATTCATGAGCCTTGATTTTTAACATCATCAGTGATTTTAAATTGCCATTACATAACAAAAGAAGTAAAATATAACATTACTAGTGATATGGTAGTCATAACGGACCGTACATAGGTTGGGAGGTATTTTGTTCTTTAATATATACATTCTTTTATTTTTCCTTCAGATTTTAACTTTTGCATGTTAAAGCTCATTATCTGCTCCATTTCAGCTCATAATCCATACCGTACCATTGAGACATCAAATCAAATCAGCCAGGTCATGTCAACTTTATTGCATGTTGCTGAGAGGCATAAATCTGGAGAGTAGATCTTCGGCTGACTTTCTGAGCTCCCCATGAACCCATGAACTCACACACTCCCAGTGCCCTGCTATGATAGCTGAGGCCTGATCTGACCTGGGAATCTGTAGACAGCTAATGCATCTGGCAGATGGCTCTATGTGTGTGTGTGTGTGTGTTGGCATGTCTGTGCATCTGTGAAAACTATGCTAACATCCATGTTTGTGTGTTGTGTGTATGTGTGTTGAGTATTCAAGCAGAGCAGCAGCCTCATCCCAGGACAGGTCAGTGGTGTGCAATAGGTATTAGCGCAGTCTATTTGTGAGCCAGATGAACAGCCAATCACAAACTGAACAGCTGGTATGTCTCTGTATCACTGCCTGACAGACATGTCTGCCTGATAGCAAAAATCAACTTTGACTCTGCAGACTGTAATGAGATTTTACCTTCTGATTCTTTCACTGGAAAAAATATGAAATGTGTTTAATGTTATCTTGGTATCATCACGCGTACATTTATCTGGTAAATAATTAAGTGTTATACCATGGTTGCAGAAAATATCTGGTTGGTCAGCAGGTGGGACACTTCAAATAGCTCTGGTCTGTAGTTTAACTGCCGTTTTAAATCAGTATGAAAGGTATATAGAATTGCAAAAAGGGCGGAGGCATAGTTTGACTTTTTAAAAATATGCTTATTTACCTTTTTTTTGGAGTTAATGAAAAGATCGATAGAGCTGGAGCCAGTGGGCAATTAGCTTACACTGTAGGCTAGCATAAAAATAGTAGCTGGGGGAAACAAGTAGCCTGACTCTGTCCAAACTTCAAAAATATGCCTACCAACACCCCTAAAGATCACTAATAAAAACATTATATCACATTTGTTTAGAAACAGAAATGTAAACGTGGCAAACAGTGGTTTTACTGGAAGTTACCTACTGTATAGCCTAACTGTTTCTTGGCTAACAGGAAGTTACTGTGTCCGACAGCTGTTCGTCAAGCTAAGCTAATTGCCTCCTGGCTCTAGCTCCATGCTGAAAGCGCTGACATGAGAGTGGTATTGACCTTCTCATCTAACTTAAACAATAATAAGTAAATTTCTCAAAATGTCAAACTACTGCTTTCATGTTTGTTTGTGTTACCAAAATGCTTCTTGAGTCATAGTTTACCTCTCTATGTTGTACACAGGCTTGAAACATTTGACTTCTTATCAAAGAGCCATTTATTCTAAAGCAGTTGTTTATCTTTTGTACCGACCGTGGTATGGGTGTGATTATGTACTCTGAGGTGTCTGGAGGTGAGGTTTATATAGAAAATAAAGGATTGCCTCTACCTCATCTACTGTTTTGGTTTTTTGTTTGTTTTTGTTATTGGGACAGCTTGTCCACCATTATTGCTTGCTAAACACAAGTATAGTTGTGTAACATGGAAATCTAAGTAACAATGTCAAGTTTTGAAATAGTATAGCTCATGATCAAACTTTGAGATCTAGAGTATCTTATACTATTATGAATAATCTGGATAAATTAGGGTGAGATCACGTAATACATTCCCTCAATCTCTATAAACAAATTATGTGTCCAATTGATGGTGAAATGAAATATCTCAGTGTTTTGTGTGTTTCATAACCACAGGGTGAGCCTGTAAGGACAGGTACAGGAATGCAACGATGGAGGCAGCGGAGCAATATCGTCATCGGAGACTGTGTAGGTGATAGAAAGTACACAAAGTGGGTTTATGTGTGTATTGTTTGACTTTGTGTGTGTGTGTGTGTGTGTGTGTGTGTGTGTGTGTGTGTGTGTGTGTGTGTGTGTGAGAGGTGTGGCTCTGCCTTTCGTTATCTTTGCATTCCTAACTACACCAACTCCTCTACATAACTGCCATGGCAACTCAGAAGGGAAAAGGCGCTAAATCTGACACCCACCTCTCTCTTTGACACACACACACACACACACACACACAATTAATTCCTGGTGTCTGGCTCTCAGAGGCATACAGTTACATGGGGGAGGTGGTGTTACCTTTGAATGGTCAGGTTTTAAGAGGGACAACCTGTGGAGAAGAAAGTGAGTCCTGAGGGAGCTGGTGTACATTCTGCCTCTCTCGCTCTTTGTAGTGTTTCCGACAAGCAGTAAACAGACTGACTGCAAACAGAAGTTCGTTCCTTCTTTCATCTTTGATTTCAAGCACCTGTTGAAAATGTTCAAATTTCACTTGAACTTTAAGTTGAGCTTTTTTTATTTTCAGCGGAGGAGAATCTGAGAGAAGCATTGTGTTTCAAATGGGAAGTCTAATGTCTCCAGTGACTAAAGAGTATTCTTCACATGCAGGCCAAATGCAAACAAAGACCTTTTGGTGTCGTGACAGGATATCTTTTATAGGGCCTCCTGTGGTAATGGGAAGTGTCACACAGAAACAGACAGAAACCTGAGCAGCACAATACCTGGTTTGTCAATTAGCCCAACAAACACATGTGAGAGGGCAACACTCTGAACTTCTCCTTTTGGGTAAGAGCACATGTAATGCGAAGAGGCCTCACATTTAACAACAACAATGCCAACATAGACAGTTTACATGAGTGGAGATTTCCAGAATAAAGCTCACATAAAATGGCAATTTAAAAAAGTATCTCAGTGAATCCACATAAGCATGTAATTAGAAATTAAGTGAAAGAAGTCCCACATTCTCATCAAATGTTTTTTAATGTACAAATAAAGCATCTCTGACAAGGAGCAAAAAATAACACTATTTTGCAATTAGTAAATTAAACTGGACAAACGTACAGCTTTTTTGTTAAGTGTTCATGTGTGTGACAGCCATTTTTGTCCTGCCTCCTATAGCCCTTGTCCACAGCAGCAGCTTAACTAAACATAACGTGTATCCATTGTCTCTAGTTCTTCTTTTGTTTCCACTGTTCTCCACCCGCTTTCGGGGACGAGTTCCTGGAACAAAATTTCAGCACTGCTCAGGTGGTGATACATCCAAGTACTTTCAGGGCTCGTGATTGATTAGGCAGATGTGGTTGTCACATCACAACAAAGAATAATTAATCACAACAACAGGTAACCACCATTTTACTACTGAATCTGCATCAACCAGGACAATCAACACTTTAAAACAGCAGAACAGTGGAGAACGGCTGTTGGACAAATGAAGAGGTTCAGGCTCTCATTAGTGGGGAAACTGGAGTCAGTACTTAAAAACTAAAATGTGTCCCAGAAGATTTCTCACTGTTGGCAGGAATGGGGATACAACACACATACAAATACAGCAGGGACATTTTTTAAGGATGAAACAAGGGGAATCCTGGTAGCTGAATGTTTAAGATGCATGCCAAGTAATGGTATGTCCCTGATTTGATTCCAGCTGGGGACTTGTGTTGCATGTCATACCCCTCTCTCCCCTCTCATTTCCTGTCTGTAATTATACTGTTAGCTGTATAATAAAGGCAAAAATGCTAATATAAAAAGATCAACAAGATTAAAGAAATATAAAGGATTAAAATGTGTACAGTGAAGCCAGTACAAACACTGTTTTGGGCCACTGACCAGCCAGCAATGCCCTGTATTCAGCTTAAACTTGAAAGAAAATCAGTAACAGTATCATTACCTCTCCATACATTGCTGTCAGTTAAGTTTCTGCAGTGGAAAAGGGCTGCGTGTGAAGTATACAGTATTACTTTAATATGTTATTTATTCTAATTTGTCATTGTGGGAACTTTTTGGACAATCTTGCAGCTTCATGGTTTAGTCTGCCTTTTTACCCACATTCTGGAAAATCATTTCACATATCATTAACCAAGCATAAATGTCTGGATGCCCTTTAGCTGTTAACAGGAAACAACAAATCCTAGAGATGAAAAAATGAAAATAAGGGTGCCCAGTGAAAGTAGGAAGTTCAGTAAGGTAAATGAAACTATTAAACTGCATAGTTTTTGAATGTCCTCTGGATTTCAGGGAGCACATGACAGCAATGGCATAGATTTTAAAGAAAGGTTTTGTGGCGAAAATGCTTCGTTCACCTGTCCGATACAAGCTTAAAAGACGAACCCTCCTAACTGAATACACTGTAGAAAGTAAATTTCACTCAAACTCTGAGATATTCACTCTACTGAGCTTTTATTCATAACAGGGAACCATTCTCAGCACTCTAATATTACTCTCCTTATCATGACTGACAGTGGACTCTGAGGGAGAGATAGTGTTGGTCCTATCTGACCTGAGTAATGCCTTCAATCATCAGAAGTCTATTTCTTGCTACTTTGCATTAAAAGGCACTTCTCTCTTCACTGAATTTAATTTGAGATGATTGTGCCTTTAATAATTCATTCATGCTGAGGAAAAAGAGAGCAGGTACAGCAGTCTGAATGCTGTGGACACATGGATGTGGGCGCGTAGAGCCTAAATCCATCTTTCTATGCAAAATTGGATCAATCTGCATTATCAAACATTAAATATTCAATTTTGTCATTGACTTATTCTGTACGTGTGTGCTAGTGGTCATGGTGCAGAAGTGCGGGGGCATCAGGAGAGATGCAAAGCACATCCATCATGTAGAGTTGTCAAAGTGCTGCTCATATTTCAGCATCCTAATGTTGTATCTGTGGCTGGGACCGGGGCAGTTTATGATTGGCTCTTCTCCAACAGCATTCTCATGTTGCAGCGTACAGAGAGGTTGCCTCTATCACAGTCTCTCTGTCTCACACACAAACTCACAGCAGTCTGTAGCATGTCAACAAACTGCTAATTCATAAGTGTGCATGGTGTGGCAGAGGCTCTCATGGCCGGCAAGATTAACATTAAGTGGCTCTGATTCCTTTCATAATTTAAGGGAGCGCTATAAAAGATAAGCAACTGCAACTGTTTTATGGGACACACTGTACACGGCCCGACAACTTCATCCTCATGTCAGTACAAGCAAGAAATGTACAAATCTATGTGGCATGCAATGCATGCAGACTAATGGCATCTTTAATTTATCAGCAATGATTTATAGATGTTATATGGTAGGTGGTTTGGTGGATATAACATGGGAATCCAGGAATAATATAGCCAAATAAAATGATGTTTTCCCACACTTTTTACTTTTTGTTTCTAAATAACCCTTGTGATTTTCCTCACTATGTAATTTCTACTGAAGAAATTATGTGGGAAATTTGTGTGTGATTCCCTTCTGTACTCCCCTAATTTGGATGTTCCCACAACATCTCAGCACTAAACTCTCGACTTGTAATGGAAGATTTATCTCTCTGTCTTGGAAAACCATATTATATGACAGCCCTTCCTGTGAGCTAGCAGAGTGACACCACATATACGCAGTTGATAAGAAGATTCTTAACACAAATACACATCAAAACTAGAACAGGATAGGCAACGTTCTGCATGAATTTCATGTAAGATGAAATAATCATAATAATCATTTACAATTTGCACTGTTGCCTGAACAAACAAGCCAAGTCTAAATAGTAGAACGTCTACAAGCCTCCCAGACATCCTCCCATAATTTTCTGCAGAGCACGAGCTATTTGAATGACCCCATTAGCAGAATTATTACATGCTCTGTACTGCCAAAAATAGGTGCAACGCAACAAACTATTAATCCTCTTGAGAGGATTGTGACTCTTTCCAAATTCAACAGGTGGTCTTGTAAAAGATATCACTTTTCCTGGATCCAGGCTCTGCTGTGCCACTTATGCTGATTGTCTCAGCACTGCAATAAATCCTCGCGTGAGGTTCAGGAAACTGGTGGGTTCTGTGTCCAATCGATTCATATGCACGGATGTGTATTTTCATTGGAAGTAGACCAGAGCAATGGGATCCTTGGAGTGAAGAGAAGGGCTACTTGATTTGTGGGTTAACAGAGCTAGTACTGTGGAAAAGGAAATGTATGAAAAGAGCAGAACAAACACAAAATAGAGCCGATACTGAAGTTTCAGCTTGTTCTGTTTAAAGGAGTCAAAAAAGCCAACAGATAACACCTTGTTTCAACATTATTTCTCAGTAAGACATAAGAGGAGAAGCTCAGTTAAAAGGTTAATCTCTATGGATGATTGCCTTTATCCAACACAGCGGCTGTGTTTTTCACTGTGAGCTTTGCCTCTCCTTTTGCTGCCTGTAATGGAAACCAGCAGGGGTCCAGCCTGGCTCAGTAACAGTGGCAGTGTTTTTCTACCACTCTGTCACCCCAGCCATGATGAACAGAAGCAGGAGCAGTCCAGGGGGTAGCAGGAGGGAAGGGGCAGAAAAACCCAGGGAAGCTTGTATACATCCACCTTCCCTACATCAAAGGGCTTCTGATCAAGATTGATTGCTTGCAGGATAAACCTGCACAGCCCAATGTTTTTTTTAACCAAAAAGTGTTTGTGAGACCTTAAAGGGACAGTTCACCCCAAAATCAAAAATACATATTTTCCCTCTTACTTGTTGCAGTTTTCAAGATATTGGTCGTATGATGTCGAATGTATTTTTTGGCGCTTTGAGCACCACAAGCTAAGTGCCATATAGTCCCATTATATTCAAAAAATGCAGACATCATAAGGCCGATATCTCCAAAACTCGGCAACTCACACCAAACCAGTCTAGATGGATAAATAGCACTACAGGTAAGATGGAAAATATGTATTTTAGATTTTGGGGTGAAGTGTCCCTTTAAGCTGCAGCTTTAAAATTCTGGGGGGATTTGCAAAAACAATCATGTGTAAGTTTCTGCAAATCGAATGACATGCTGAAAGTTGTGTAGTGTATTCTTAAAAAAATCCTTATGACAGCTAGTAGGACAAAAGCCTTAATGAGAATCTTTGAGTGTGTCCAGGGCAGATTGCATGGGGGTTTAGGAGCTCCTCCCACCTCCTTGTGCTCTCCCCACGCTGCTGCAGAGGACTCCTGCTCCGCCTCAGCACTCCACCTCTGCACAGTGCAACAACAGCAGCAGCAGCAGCAGCATGCCCGGCTGGAGCCGAAACTAGCCTGCAGCAGCACACAGTCTCCTGAGTTATTAACCTGTCGCATGTGGGATACGTGAAGACAGACGGATATCGGCTTCTGTCGGAATTAGAAGAGCAGTCACGATACAGTTGTGTTGGTGATTTTTTTGTCTGTTTTTTTTTTTGAAAGCTTTTGTGTTGCCAGGGAAGAGAAAGTCCGAGCAGGTAAGCAGTCAGTCAGTAGGCATTAGATAACCTTGGCTACTTTAGCATGGTTACATTGTAGCTGGCGTTTTCGCTTTCCTTTATAGGCTACACCTATTTAGTTGGTTCAGCGTTGAGCCAAGTTGCCATAGTTACATTTCCTATTTATGTGTTGTATTAATGCAGGTAATGAAAACATAGCCATTTTTGTCAGTTCCCTCAGTGCACGAGGACATAAAGGAATTTCTGCCACAATAACCTACCGTAAAGCAAACTAAAACAAGTGTTTAGCCAAATTTTCTTTTATCAAATCTAAAAACGTAGGCTTTAACCGAAACACGTGGGGTGTATAGGCGAGCCTATGCCGAAAGTGTGTTAAAACAGGTGCTTGTAAAACATTCTAATCAATGGTGTTATGGTGGAAGTTTTGAAATATTAGTCAAAAGTTCCCAAGTTTTGGCGGAAATCACTACCGAAAAAAACAGGTTGTGCCCCCTGAATGAATGGGCTGTGTGAGTGAGACAGGCGTGACTATTTACTCGAAGAAGAATTTGTATTCAAATTGCTGACTATACACTGATATGACCTGGTTATCAGACTGCAAAATGGACTATAGGTTGTCTAATTATTTTGATTATGAATGACTGGACTCGTTATTCTATGGCCATCTCATTCATTTAGGCTAAGTGTATGGGGGAGGAGTTTTTGGCATGGGACAGCAATTCCGTAAAAAGCAGTCTGTAGGCTAATGCAGTGAATTATGTTACAGTAACCCTAGAATAATAACAGTCAGATGACCTATACTTCATTGAGGCTATCCCACTGCTCGCTCGCGCATGTGTGTGTGCGCGCGCGCGCGTGTGCTAGTGTGTTTAGGGTGGTCAAATGTGTCTGCTGCTGGTGCTTGCTTGCTGCAGCAGCCGAAGGATTCAGACAAAGTGCACTTTTACCAGCTGCTGAGTGTTGATAAGCCCTGTAACCTTTACCTTAATTACTCCTCTTGGTCTCTATATATGTGGGCTATTTAAACTGTTGACATCCTGTCTAACATTGCAGCCTGACTGCATTCTTCAATGCATTACAGCCTGTTAGCTCAAAGCCAATACCTAGTTTTGCGTTTTAAGGGAAACTGGTGTACAATTTTGGCTTTTAGATTAAGGATATAATGTTAAGAGTCCCTCAGATTAGGGGGGTGGATTTTAATTTCTCAGCAAAATTGAATGTGTTTTTTGAGACATCTAGTGGCCAGGCAACTGTGTGTGATGTGCAGTGTATGTACAGAAGTCATGGAGACATGCGGCTTGTGACAAGGTTCATAATCTTTTTGTTAGGTGGCCCAAAACTGTAAATTCCACATCAGAACACAACATCCACCCTCAAGTCATTTTTCTTTCCACTCATCTTATTTTTCTAACCCGCAACTTCTAACATGCTCATGAGATATTTTTCATAGTCTGTGTGTTTTACGTTGAAGGCAGGGCTTGATGGCTGAACTTACTGGTGGTTATGCCCTTTGTGTGTGTGTGGTTTTTTTTCTTTTTCTTTTTTTTTTTTTACAAGTGAGAAATATTGGACCTTGAGCTTGAGAAAGGGTGGGGAATGTAGACAGTGGGGTCTATCTCTGTTCAAACAAGCAGGGCTGAACATGTCAACAATGGCTAGAGTAACCCAAACTGCAGTTTGAGATATTTGTCTGTTTTCTCTTGAAAATACAGATAGAGCACAGAAGATGTTGGACAGATCAGAACCTCGCACATGTCCACTTCTGTTGTTTTCTGTGATTTCCCTGCTGGGAAAGTGGAAAGTGTCCCTTTCAGTTTGGTCTTAACTTACTAAACATACCACGCCAGTGCTCTGTCTGTCCATGTGTTATTTCCTGATTGTCCCATAAAACCCCCGAGACATGTTCTTGACTGGCAGTTAGTCTGTTCTCCAAAGCAGCAGGCCCAGTAGCCTAATGATATGTGTGTCTCCGATCAGTCATCGCTTCATATGACTCATGCACAGTGCCATAAGATGTTAGGAAAGGCTCCGTTTCCTCTGTTGTCGAAGGAACGGTTAAACAAACAGTGAGCTAGTGGGTGCTTTCCTGCCCAAATTGAGTCAGACAGAACAAAGAAAAATGTACACATGGATTATCTTTACTAACAGGAAAACTCTTCATACCTATAATATTAGTAGATCACAAGGTTGTTATACTGGAGCCATGAATTACCAGTAGTCTTAACAAGTCTGAAGCATTCCTTATCTTTTGTTCTGGTATTTTTTTGTCAATAAACAAATGTAGGATTTAGAGTAAAATCAAGAATCACTGTGGCTAAAAGAGTGCCTAATGTAAAAGTAATGTTTAGGATACCTGAGTGCATATATAGACCCCTTTTCATTGTCTTAGGGGAGTAATTGTTCATCCTCTGCTCCCTCTGTTTTTTTCCTGATAATGAGTATAGATGGTGGGCTAATGTTGCTGTATGTCATTGCAGCACCTTGTTGAGAGGCAATTAAAGCTGTGTAAAGAACACGAACAGGGACACCCAGATGCAAGGAAACAAATGACTTCTCTGAAATGGTGTTGATCTTCTCACTGTCAGTCCAGTTAAACAGGACACATGGAGGGAGAGGAAGGAGGTGTGTGTGGGTCAGTTGTTTGTGAGAGAAGGAGTACACATGTGGAGTGGGAGGTTTGTGTGTGTGTATGTATGTGTGTGTGTGTGTGTGTGTGTGTGTGTGTGTGTGTAAGGGGGAAGGGAGGTTGTCGTGGGTGTGAGATTCACCCTGGTGAGACTTGCGCCTTTAGACATTCCTGACATTCCGACCTCCGGGATGCTTGAGGCTCCTCCGTCTTCTTCTAGCATGTCGGGGGCTGCAGAGGACTCTGGAGGGCTTTTATGTTGCTGGGCTTACACCAGCAGGCCCTTTGGTTGAACAGAATCCACATACCCCCTAATTTAGGAGGCCATGGGAACAAGTAGTACAGCACACACCAGGTCTTCTTAAGTTACATCCGCGGATGACACTTAAATCCTAACGGAGGTCTTCTATGAGCTTAGAGACACTTGTCAGCCTGGACTCACTCATCACTGCCTTTACAATTTCGAGTGGATTATTGAACAGTTTTTTAACTTTCTTTCTCTTTTTATTTTGTTAAAATTTCAGGTATCGTGATTCAGAAAATGGCACTAAACAGTCGGCAGCCCACCATGGCTGAATAAATAGTGGAAACACAGAATTTGATATGACATTGGTAAAGAAACTGTATTTAATGTGGATCGGTCATCATGGCCAAAACCCGATCTGTTTAATTAGGTCAGTATCGGGGCAAGTACCAATCCGGCATATTGAATAGGTGCATCCCTAGGCAAAATGAGCAGTTTCTCGAACAGTTTGATTCTCTGAAAACCAGAATAGTTGTTATTTGTAAAGTGTGGAAGAAGAAATGATGGCATAAATGGTTCTTATGTAATAACAAGCAGTTTTACTTGGTCATAAAGACACATGGGATTATGATTATGATACAACCTATGGGCAAAAAGTGATTACATAGACATCTTGACTTCATTCTTTTAATAATGTACCTCTTTCTTCTTTCTCTCTCCTCTACATACTGCCTTGTGATCAACATCTTGTGACGTTGCAACTTTCTGCGGGCCAGCCATGACAGTTCATCCTGTATCTGCCAGATCACTCAATAGCCACTTCTGACCAAACCTAATTTAGCAAACCAAAGATGTCAGCGTGCAGCGACTTTGCAGAACACGTGTGGAAACCCGGCTCTTGTAAGAACTGCTTCCACCCACTTAGTGCACACAAGACTGTTGGAGGCCTGGGTGGCAGTGTGCCAGCCGCTTGTTTGAAGAGCAGCCTGGGGGGTGATGAAGAAGCTGGAGTGACAGTGCCTTCGCCCTATAGTAAGCCAACTATCGCTGTCAAACCCACTATGATGAGCCTTGACACCAATGAGTCGATGGCTGATGTCAACATGAACATAGAGCAGGTGATTATCTTAAACATCTCTTTCCTGTTACAAACATTAGAGATTCTTACTGTCCAGTATGATGTATCTGTTCTTTAATGTTTGCTCGTGTTTATATGTGACAGGAGAACACAAAGAGCCCAGTTGAGCGTTTGGGTCTGAAGAAGCTCTTGGACCTGTCATCTCTTTACATTGACAGTAACGGATGCAACAAGGCTCATAGAGAGACGGTTCTCCACAGTCCCGAAACCAAGATGGACTACAACAACTGCTTCTCTCTGGCTTCCTTATCTCCCAACATCCTGCCTAAAGACTCCATGATCATCAGCAATATCTTTGTCACCCAGGAAGAGGGTAGAGGTTCTCAAAGTTTAAAGAAGAATGCCAATGGAGAAACCTGTAGGCAGCAGAATACAACTACCACTAGAACCAAGAGCACTTATAATGGAATTGGTGTGACCTCCAGGGCAAATTGTCAAGAGTCGCATCAGGCATCTGTAGAGATACCTTTTTCTGTGGATATTGTCACTTCCAGTCCTGCCACAGTTCATAGCAATGGTATCAGCAGTGGAAATACTGCTACTGTTACAACTAAGACATCCAGCACTTCCCCCACCACAGCTTTAAGTGTGGACACCACTACCCACAATCCCCCACAATCCCTCAACTCTCCTCCAGTCCTGTCTAAACAGACCAGCCTATCGGACTCCTCTTGTTCTTATCGTAGTAGTACAGATTCACTTCCTGGGGCAGAGGGGTCGGGAGGAAGACAAATTAGGTCCGGGAGCCCCCAAATTCCACCATCTCGGGGTAGCTCACAGTCAGCTCCCAACTCTCCCAATGGACAGCCAGACTCAGAGCCCATTTATGCAGAGAGCACCAAGAAAAAGCGCAGGGCGCAAGGAAATGGTTTGCAATCCCATCCGGAGTCCCCAAACCAGACTAAGAACTCGTCCCAGTGCTCTGAGCTTGAGCTTTCAGGAGAGAGTCATCGGGCCACCATCACTGTAATGGCCGCTCACACAGAGGAGAACAACAGGACTTTCTACCTGAGCAGTCCAGATTCAGCCATCAGCACCCAATGCCGCTTCAGCCCCACAGCACGTAAAGACCCCAGCAGCCCGGCCTTTCGCTGGCCCAGCCATAGCCACAGCGCACCCTCTTTGGTCACAGAAGCCAGCCTTACTCCAACTCTCCACCCCAAGCCTCAGTCTAGCCCACCCATTCCCCCGAAAAGGACCACCCGTTCCCCCAAACTGGGCACCTCTAGCCTCTCACCGTCCATGTCTTCTCCAGTCCCTCTTCCCGATCTCCCCAAACTGGGCACCTCCAGCCTCTCACCGTCTGTCTCGTCTCCCGTCCCTCTCCCTGAACTTCCCATGCTTTTCCTCGTCTCTGCTAGAGAGGGCCACTTCAAGGTCCATACAGAGAACCACAGCGCAGCAGCACCCGAGCGCTGGCACAAGCCCCAGCTCCACAGTTCTGGCTGGAACTGTTGCATCGAGGAAGAAGAGGAGGAGGAGGAGAGAGACCGGAAAGAGGGGGAGAGGAAGAAGCTGGCTGCCAAACCAGGGACAACCTCTCGGGTGACAGCCCCGGTCAATGGTGCCGCTGTCTGGAAGGAGGCCAGAGACTGGACGGCTCACAACAGCCCCCCTCCGATGACAGAGCCAGGCACGGCCCCCCCGACTGCCCCCAACAATGGTGCCTGTCAGGGGGAGACAGAGGGCACCGGTGCAGAGGAGGAGGGCAAGCATAACGAGAGCATGCCGGCCAGGCAACCGTTGCATGGCGGCTCATCAGAGCTGCTGGCAGCAGGGAAGGGAGCTGCCAACAATGAATCCAATCCACCACCTCCCCCACCTAAGAAACTGCACAGGTAAGAAGAACAAAGAACTTTTTGTTTGGCATTTACACATTTAATTATTAACCCACAAGTAGGATAGAACACTAGTACTGTATCTGGGTAGGACTATATTTGATAAATGTAATTCATTATTGATTAATCTTTTTCAGTTAATCATGTTGGCAGTGAAATGTCAGAAGTAATGACAAAATGGCAATTAGAAGTTAGGATAACATTGCTTACTCAGATTGACCAATAGACACAAATCATGAAGCAATGAAAATTAAGCAGTTCTTAACTCCCAGTCGTTAAAAACTGTTTACTTTTCATTGCTTCATATGTTATGAGCACCAGATCATTTTCTGTAAAGGACTTGATGATTAAGTGATTATTAATCACATCTCACCATCGTCATTTAGCTTCATAAGTTAATTCTTTTGAAGTGAAATTTTTTTCCAGATTCACCAACTTTATTTTTTGCTATGTTTAAAAGTAAAACTTCATATAGTGCAGCTGAAAATATTTAGCGGTGCAAAATCTTATACCTGTTAACATGTAATTTCCAACAAATAATGTTACATTTTTTCACAATACACTTGATGCTAAATAAGGGCAAAGCGCAGTAAATACACCAGCTATATTGAGGAAGGGTTGTTTTTAAATATTGTTTACAATAAGGCAGCTGTGTAAAATAAAAAGTCTAATAGAGGTTTAATTACACACTAGTATACTAAACACTTGCTCTAAGATGAATGCTATGCATTTATCAAACTTGAACTGCCCATTATAGTACATATTTGCATGCCTGCCCTTCAGTCTCCTACCTGTGACTTGAATTGGAATTAATGGGACTGTAATTCAGCCATGAGACTGTGGTTCCATTATGTTCCATAATTTAGCACTTACAACATGCACAACATACATTACAACATATATTTATAGTGTTGGTGCTGCTATAGTATATTGCCTGTGACTGTACATATGTGCACATACATGCATCTTACTGTAGTCATCTTTGTGAATCTTACTGTGCCTTCTCCTTTCATAGCATCATTATTCAGCCTTGAATCGGCCTTGTGATCATTCAAACTGTTCCGGCATATTCCTCAATGCATGCCTTGTTCTATTCATGCTAGTAATGTGACTTTTTCAATTCTAATTAACACACAAAATGTCTCTGTTAAATGGTCCCCTGCTGTGTCACATTGCTGTAAATTTGTTTTGGCTGCAGTACAATAGACAGAACTGTATTTAAAAAAAAAAAAAGAAAAAAAAGGTTTCATTGATATTGTCATACAGGGACAAAGCTGTCATTAGCAGGTGTTTAGATTCATCTTTGGGCAAAAAAATTATCGTATTTGCCATGTTGGCCTGATTGTACTTTAAATTCTTGATGCTCAAATGTTGCTGCTGAAATGCACGCCCTGGTTGTTTTTAAGATTTAGTAACTATTTAATTCCATCATTTACAGAATATGCAGAATGATACATTTTCATCTACTCTACACAGGGCTCCTAGCCTACATAGCCATTTCTTAGCAGTAACATTTGCACACATGCTTCAAACTGAGTCTGCATGGGATTAAGAATACACTCCACTGTCTGAGTCAGCTACCCAAAGCAGAAACAGAGAAGAGGCCTTGTGTTGCAGTTACTACAGCATCAAATGATCTCCTTAAAATAAACTTTGATTTGTCTGGGACAACACGATGAGGTTAACACACAACTGTGACTTCCTCAATACAAACAGATGTTCCACCGTCTTGAGCTGAGTCAGCAAAAGCTGCATTGGAATGTTTTACTGTCAAAAACACAGATTGCTGATCACATTTCAAGGGCCCTTATGTTTGTGGTAATTCTACCCATCTCTCCTGTTATGACATTGCCGACATTCTGTGATGATAAAAATACACCTTGTTGAGACACGTGGGAACTCGCCTCGAGCCAGCCAGCAACAGTTGTGGCTTTCTGTTGTTCCAAGTTTATCAGGGGGTTTAGTGTGTTTAATCAACAAGTGTCCTCAATGACATAGTGCTGCAGGGAATCAGAATCTAAATCGTATCTGCTAAGCAATCAAACTTCATGAAAAAATGTATTACTGAGAGAAAAGGCAATTTTGTGTGTGGAATTAATGGAAAACATTCACAATAGAAAGACACATGTGGACAAGCACCCAGTGAAGCAGCATTTTGATGTGCTGAATCATTTAAAAGCCACAGATGGTTGGAAAAATCTGCCTCCCGTAGCCTTTGATCACAGTGGAACAGCACATTTTCCCTCTTCTTTTTTTTTTTTATCGTAACAGGTCAACCTACATATCATGTGATCATGTCAGCCTAAGAGGTGTATGCTTGTGCATGTGCCTATGTTATGCATGAGTTTGTGAGTAAGTACTCTTCAACAGGGAAGGCGTGTCAACTGGTCAGTGAAAGTTGCCAAAGGAAGGGGCTTTAGTGAACAGATTGTTGCCCCTGGCAACTCCCAAACTGTCCCAGTCTGGCACTCGGTTGCCACCAATAGAAGTAGAATTTATAGATCAGCCATGTGGATTTAAGTCCAGTGAGTTTGACTTGGGTTTGAATTGCATTTTGCTCTCTAAACTATTGTTCCAAGACGTGCTGCCCCTCCCTCTACAGAGCCATCCTGATCCCTTCTCTGCAGCAGAACAGATAGCATCTTGTTGCCGCCTGACAGACATAAAGCTACTCTAAAGTGAACTACTAGGTCAATGAGTAAATGCTATATATGAGATATGGGTGCTTTAATTTTGCACATCTAATGGGTGCTGTTGCTTTGCACTGCTGACTTTAAATACACATATGACTCGTGTGGAGCCAGGGTTGTGTTACTACACATGGCAGGGCTTTAGAGAGCCACCAGCCTGATCCAGGGGCATTTTGCGCCCACCAGCCTGACAAGGACCTCTGCCTGTTCAGCATGAGGTAGGCACCCGACAGCATCTTTTTCTCATACGTGTCCTCAGTAAGACACTAGAATTGACGAAACATCTATCATTAGACTTGTGAAGAGAAGTTGTGATGTTCTTGTTCACACAGGAAAATGGTTGCAGAGTTTGAGTGTGTTTCAGGAAGATCGTAATAAACCATAGAGCCTGCGTAGGTAAGCACAGGCCTTGGCTTATTTTCACAGCTCTATCAGGGGCTCAGTAGTCAAAATTCGGAAGTGGCTTCAAATGGCACAGGGACAGATGGCATGTGGTCGATTTTTTGCTCATTCTTTATTTCCTCACTCTTTTGCACCCTGCTTTTTGCTCTTCTTCTAATCCTTTTCTAACTACATTATTATTATATTTGAGCTCATCCTGTTAGTGAGATTAAAATAGTGGTAAAATGAAGAGGATGAGAAGTAAAAGTTATTAAGAACAAAGTCTGTTATTTTATGTTATGTGATGCAAATAAATGGGTTGTTATGAATAAGGAACGGAGATAGCTGACAGAAAACAAGAACACAAGGCAAGGCTGGAGCAGTTTGCAGAAGATAACTGGTGCCTGACATTAATGGATCTTTGTTTCAAAGACATGGTTTATATGGCTATATATCCATGGTAACTATCCTACAATTGCATGGAATACATAATGCATATCATTCTTCTCTGTACTATATTGTAACAGAGGTTGCACAATAACAAAAACACATGCATGATATAATGTGATAATATAACAGCAATGCAATAAATTACCGTTCGATCAATTCCTCTTTGTCTCATCAAAAACTTAACATTTTCAGCTTCTTAAAGGTTGTGTTTGTTGCATGGCTGTTGTAGGGGATTGCATTAAATTGTACAGGTGTTCATGATACCACTTATACAATCTGAGTCAACCTGCTTTTCTACCCAAATCATTTTCGAACAGAATCCTGAATTACATGTCAACATTAATGCGTTGAGTGTAATCAGGTTGCAGTATTTAATTTCATCACTCTTAATGCTGTATAACCAGCTTTAGATTCAGATTAGTACTAAAAGATTATTGCCTCTACATTAAAATAGCCCTGGAAAGCGACTGTGCGTTTGTACGTGTGTGTCTGTGTATGCAGACACACCCAAAAGATGTAACAAATGCACATGCAGTACTTTGTCTCTCAGATGTCGTCATTTTATATATTTTTATGACAGAGAAGGCCCTAAATAAGAGCCAGGAAGTGAAACCAGTGGTGTGAACCTGATCCACAACAATAACAACAACAACCCTGCAGTTTAGTTTGGGTCTCATTTTACACTGTCACACCACTATCTGTAGCTAGTTAGCTGTAACCCCAATCTGATCCCCTTTTAAAAACTCCCCCAGCTCCTCTCACACAGCTTTATTAATACCACACACATGTCAGGGTCGCATGTGTGTCAGCAGATCCAGTGAGTTACTTACTGTAGCTTGATTGTTTACATTCTAAACCTGGGTTGCTGTTGTTGCCGTACTGATTGCACAACACAAACCTTGTCTGATCATGATGTCTCACGTAGACTTTGTTTCAGCAAAGGAAGTGATTAAATCTATTGTGAGGAAATAAGCAATTAAGATGTTTATTAATACATGTTTAGGCTAAAACTGCATTCCACATAGAGTGATAAAATGGTGATAAATGGTGCTTTTTTGTGTCATGAAGACATGAGACATAAGCTACTGTATGGATTTTGAAATCTATTTTAACACTGACTACATCCCATTGTAGATAACCAGTGCTTCTGGTGCTGAAATGGTTAGCCAATAAATTGATGTGTTGATTTGCAGATGTTTTGGTAATCAATTACTAAGTAATGTTTCAAGCAAAAATGCCAGACATTTGTTTATGCCAGCTTCTCAAACATTAGGATTAGGCTGCTTTTAGTTATCTGACATTACAATAAACGGAACATGTTTTGGTTTTGGACTGTTAATTAGACACGTCACATTGGGCTCTTGGCAATTGTGGTGGGCATATTTCACTCCTTTCAAACATTTTATAGACCAGACAATTAATCAATTAATTGTGAAAATAATCATCAGCCCCTAAAAGCTTGTATATTCTTTCATAGAGTCATAATCTGGTCAAGTCAAGGTCTTTTTTTTTTTTTTGCATGCCCTTGCTCAGAAGGCTCATTTATCCATGCACATCCTCCCGCAGGACATAAGTAATGACATTCTTTTACCAAGGAAAATCTCATGTTTTGGATACAAATCTGAGAGATCTAGAGTGAGACGCGCACACGTGCACATAAGCCCTGCACCCATTACCATTTCTCCCCTGCCTCAGCATTTCCACTGCCTTTCATCACTGTTCTTTTGTCTGTAAAACGATAGCAGATCCTTTAGCTAACTGCCCACAGAGAATACCTAACCCTTTGTCTCCCCCCTGTGCTCCTCTCCTTTTCTCCTCCTCATCTGTTTGTTCTGCTGATTTATGGTAGAATTGAAGTCAGGGGAGAGCAGATAAATGGATAGAGGAGTCATTTTGTGATGGAGATGAAAGAGAGATGAAGGAATGGGATTGGACCCTGCTTCCTTGAGCCATTAGCTGGTATAATGAGATAAGTGAATGGCTGTCACTCAGCCTAATTGGTTCACCTTGATTAGGAAGTCTGCTCATGCACAGTTTTCATTGGTATTATAAGTGGCCATCATGGTCATCAGGCAAACTGAACAAGAAGAATGCAAAGCTTCTTTGTAGTAAATGAAAAGAAATAATCTCACAATCTTCCTCTTACAAATAAAAAGTTAAATTCATAAGCAATAAAAGACACCATTGCGCAAATCAGTACACTCAGGGGATTTGCTGCTACAGCTTTTAAAAAATATTTTGTGGTATTTTATGCCTTTTATAGTCTATAGTAGAGAGATGACAGGGAACGAGGGGGGAAAGAGATGGGAAATGACACGCAACAAAGGTCCCCAGCTGGATGCAAACCAAGAACGTTGCAGGTCATGGTTGTCATCTTAACCCCTAGGCCATCAGGGCGCCCTGCTGCTACAGCTTTACTTGGTCTGATATGACCAATAGGCAACGGTGGCGACTGTCAACTAATGTTAGCAAACTGTAGATAGAGGTTGCTGTGTAACATTAATGGAGTCAGTTTCTGACTGTATGACAACTCACTGTTACACTATATGCTCTAGCATGACAGGTCAGGATTTCAATCGTTTTATCACAAAAGTAGAACAAGAAGTAAACCCACTATATCTCAGCAGGAAAGTGTTCTTCCTTGTGAAAACCTGGCTCCTACATTACCCACAATGCAACTCAACCGCTGACATTTGGTCAGAGATTCAGGTGTGTTATCCTAGTTGCAGCTAATGTAGTTTTGAGCCTTTTGCCTCAAACAGAGATGAGGAGTGGGGTACAGAGGTCTGGTAACCTCACTCCACACCCCCCAATTTCAAATTTGTAGTCAGCGCCAACCGATGCTGACTCAAGTGACATCACTTGAGGCAATTTATTACACTTTGCGCAGCTTCCTCTGGAGCCACAAAAAGCTATATACAACTTTTTCACATATGCAGTAGTGCTCCCCAAGACCTTTTTAAATAGACCTTGACGTGTAAAATTGGTGGAGTTTCCCTTTAAAGCGACTCAAGGGAATCTTGGGAAATGTA
This sequence comes from Siniperca chuatsi, assembly GCF_020085105.1. NCBI lineage: Eukaryota > Metazoa > Chordata > Actinopteri > Centrarchiformes > Sinipercidae > Siniperca > Siniperca chuatsi. The sequence goes on from NC_058059.1 coordinate 10,422,426, forward strand.
GGGAAATTGCCATTTATGGCTACAGTGGCTGGTGTTCAGCAAAAGTTAAATAGTCTCACTTTAAGGGTCAGATATGACTAGTGATACAGTACTTGAGGCAGTTAACTTTTTTGTTTTTTGTTGTCTTTTGTTGTTTTGTTTTTTTTATTTTGTTTGTTGCAGTCATAAATCCATACTGAATCAAGAAGTGTGTCTCTCTAACAAGGAAGTGAAACTACTCCTGATGGTACTTGTTTGTCATTTAAAACAAAACAATGTGCTCTTTCACATGGACTTATTAGTAATGAATAGTTCAGATAAGAAGGCATCAAGGGGAAGTGGAGTGGTTCCACATTTACAATCTGATGCACAAAAAGAACATTTCATACAGACTAACTTCCAGGGGACACTGCACTTAGCAGACTGCTAGACTGATGTTTTGGGAAAAGTTGAGACACACACAGGCAGACAGCAATGCAGACACAAAGATATACACAAATTATGGCTTGAATGCATGTTTGTTTATATCTTGTTTGTCCCATCATACTCACTTACCACATCTCTGTTGTTTTCTCCATTACAGAGTGTGTAGTAAGATGAGTGGCAGCAACATGGAGCTGGACCGTTGCAACCAACAAGGGTCAGTAGAGAGCCCTACTTCTTCTTTACGGGGCCTGGGCAGTGTCAGCCTACACACTGCCTCCACTGACAACCTGACTGTTGACACTGGTGAGTACCACTCACATCATATTTTGGCCAGGTTAAGGGGATTTATTTAAATATCTGAGTGATGCAGGTGCATTTGCTCCAATAGAAGCAGACACAGGGAATACAAGGTTCATATCTGTCACAGTTTCCAATAAAGCAAAGAATTTGTAGTTTATTGAGTAAGTCAGCTACTTTTTCCACAGCTTTACAGACGTCTGAATGGGGATGCTTTAGTCGATATGTATGCCTGCATGTTAGTTGACTTGCAGTTCAGATGCTGTTTCATCATGTTTAACTATGAAGATGTACTTTGTCCAGAGTAAAACTGTGCAACAACAGTGAAAAGAGGAAAGGGAGTGCTGTAAGGTTTTATAGCAGCAGTCTGTCAGCTTATCTCTTCTCTTCCTCTTTCGTCAAGTGCACATATACAGTTTGTTTTGACCGGGTGTTCATTTTCATGACTGAGTTCAAGATTTCTACAATCATCAAGCCTGCGACGTGGCCCAGAGTGAGTGGCATGCATCTTTGGTATAGAAATTATTGTCATCCTTCACAATCAGCTTTAAACCTGTGTGGCGCTCAGATGCTTGTAATTGCTGTAACTTCCTGGGCAATGTTGTTTGAAGAGATAATTATGGACTCTGATAACGAGGGGAAAAAGGGCTTGGCTACATCCTACAGAGTACTTTTTTTCTTTACAGTCTTCTCCCTCTGTGAAAGCAGTTATTGAAGACTGCACCACACAATTATCTCAGTAGCTGTCTCCTCTAGTGTAATGTCAAGTTCCAACTTTAAGTATTTAATTGACAAATGGATCATGATTGGATAGAAGATGTTTTGAGTGTCAGCTTGAACCCTGGATTGTGGAAATTTCCAGCTCTTTTGAGGAAACAAGGTATGTGTTTCTACCAAGGCTAAGTGAGTAGGCAGTGACAGAAGGGTTATAGTAAATAAATCAAATTCACAGCTGTCACTCAGGAATATGTAAGTCTGTGAGTACTGTGAGGTTACATGAAATTAACTCACAAGGACTCTGAGAAACAAAGGATATATTGTGTGAATCCACTGAAAAGAAAAGCCTCCAATGGTCGTTGGTCTCTATCTGTATCTGTGTTTGTGTGTCCATTTTCCAAGTCAACGTCTGTCAGTTAATTCTATTAAAGGAATAGCTCAGGAAATTCAATATGTTCAATATGAAGCTACAGACAGCAGCAGCTTAGCTTAGCTTAGCATAAAGGGGGAAACAATTAGCCTGGCTCTCTCCAAAGGTAGCAAAATCTGCACGTTCCTTTGCCTTTATGCTATGCTATGCTAAGAGATCAAGCTGCTGGTTGTAGCTTCATATTTGGCGGACATGTAAGTGGTATCAATCATGTACTCTCAGCAAGAAAGCGAATAAGCACATTTCCCAAAATGCTGAACCATTCCTTTAACAAAATATATCTTCTGAAATGCGAAGTTTGTGTTTGTTTTATGTTGTTTGTGTCAGACAAGGTTTGTTATATTTGTGTTCTTGTCAACTGGATAATTTTTGTTGTTTCATAACACTTACGTCAAAAACTTCCTTATATAAGCAGTACACTGTACTTGACTGAGACCTTGATCATGCCGTAATACTTACCTTCATTTTCAGTATATTTTTGTCGATTGTTGGACCTGCTGTAATCTTTTTTTTTTCTCTCTTTTCGTAGGCTCTCGGGATGCTTCACGGATGTCTTGTTCCTCTCCATTTTCCAGAAGTCCAGTGGCCTCGGCTCCTGGGTCTCCTCACCCACCCTCCTTTAACAGCTTAAATAACCAGCCACCTCCACTCCCGAAGAAAGAAATGGTCAACCGCACCGTGTCGGCTCCCGATAGCGCAAATGGAAAACCCTTTGTCCGAGCTTACCCACGCCTCCCATTCACTGGCTCAGAGAGCAACATGTGTCGACCTGCTGACGTTAGCTCCCGGTCCAGTTTGCCGTCCAGCCCTGTTGACCCGCGACCCATATTTTCTTCCAACGAGTCTCTGGAGCATTGCCATGCCCTGCTAGGCAGATCCTCGAGGTCCCGGACACTGGATGAGTCACTGAAGACTCACGGGCGTCTGGGTGTCCACTGCCGAAGCAGCATCACCTGCTCCTCTTCCCCCCAACTCAATGTGCCCTTCTCAGCTTCAGAACCGGGTTTGGCACCAAATTTGGGCTCTAGCCTGCAGCTCCAGACCCTTCTGAGTAACATAGACAGTAGGGAGGGAGTGTACTCCAAACTGGGAGGCCTATATGCAGAGTCTCTGCGGCGCTTGGCTCTAAAATGTGAAGATCACTTCACTCGTTCCCAGAGGAACCCACTTAGGTTTGAGGAGAGCAACTGGTCTCTGTTCAGGCTCACGTCTAACAAGCCGAGCTGCAACGCAGGAGATGCTGTGTACTACTCTGCTGCTTGTGCCTCAGACCCCAGCAACTCCTACGCTGTAAAGGTAATCCCTAAATACTGGGCCTAATTTGACAAGTATTTTATATAGTGAATTTGTTAAATATGTGTTTGGTATAACCATGTTCAATTTATAATGCTTAATATTTCAATCCTGATTCATTTGGCGATACCCGTGGTTACTGGTGGTAACAGCAAGTGCAGTGTCCCAGAATTCAGCAGTCACTCCATGAGCAGCTACTACTTTGTCAGAAATACAAGGAAAGAGCAACTGGTCTATCTATTTAGAGTGCAGCCAAACAAACACAATTTGTTAGAATTAAGATATCAGTCAATAATTTTCCAATCATGCCAACAGCAACCGTGAGTAGTTTTCCACACAACAGGAGGGCACAATAAAGTTGGTCACCTTGCTGAGAGTTGGAGGTGTGCAGTCACCTGCAGGTCTTCGTCTAACAGCTCACTGTGTATGCTCTTTCTTGTAACATTACTGCCTACAATATTTAAAACTGATCCACTGTCAGAAAATGCCAAAAATCACCATGTCTTGTTTTGTAGGTGCATTTTTGATGAACGGTTGTGGTCAGCGCTACCCTCTGTGACAAATACATTGCGATATCTCGTGCAATTTAAATGTTTAATTGATTTTTTACAGGGATTGAATAGTCTTTTGGAGTTGCTGATATTTGAACCCTATCATCATTTGGTTTATGGACTTGACTTTGAACAGAATACAGACAATAAGTGTAGGATTGTAAACAAGTGTGGGTGCTGTGTTTCGCTGTTGGTTGCTGTGAAGAAGAGTGTTTTTGTAACGTACAGATCGTGTTTTTTCTCACCACTCAGAGGTTGTTGTCAAGAGAGCAAATTGCAACTCACTCAAGATCATCTTTACTGCTGTTTAAGGAATAATTTGCACAGTGGGTGTTGTTAAATTGATCTTTTAAGCAGGGATTTGACATTTTAAGACAGATGAATGAGGAGATTAAAATCGGGCGGTGGTCTTGTTTGTTCTTAGGCTACAGATGGGATGGCCCCATAACAGTACAAACCTTCAGGGTATGTAGTGTAAACAACCAAGAAGAAGGGTGTGGAATCAAGTCTCACTGACCTTTGTCCCAAGGTCATTAGTGCTGTGCAAAGCAGCGGCTGTTTGTACAGTATGTGTTGTGCCACGGCGTGGGTGCCCATAGTCTTGCATAATATCTCTAGGCACAATTAATCTGTACATTCCAGGCAGGATTTACAGTCAGACAAACCCCTGTTGTCAAGGATACACACACACAACCCAATACACACCATGTGGTATGAGACCATCTAGCACAAAAACTATGGATTGATATTCAGGCGTGCTACCAGTGTGTAGCTGACTGAAACTTGAACCCCATGAAAGTAAATTTTAGTCCAGTTAATCACAAAGAAGAGATTATATTTATAAATCTGACCCCAACACACTGAGAACATGCTGAAATTTCATGGGAGACATTTGTATATTTGTTTTGATGGAAGATTTTATTCAGAGAATTTAGAATTTTCCCAAAGCTTGTAAGAGAATGACAGACACTGGGGGGCTGTAGTAGTTTACTTAAACACAATTTAAGTCCAGTCCTGGAATCAACTAGCCTAGTAGTAGCTTAAAAACACTTTTTTCACAAGCTTTCAGTTGAGGATTGGGTTTAAATCTGCATCAGACATTGATTTCACTTGAATGAGAGCAGGAACTGAATTGGCGTTGACCTTGAAACCTTTCTAATAAGAATTCCTTTCTTATGTTTCTTGGCTCCACTCCCTTCCCCTCTCTGTGTGTGGAATTCTCTCCCCCTTCTGTCTCTTTCTTCTCCTTTGTTTCATATTTTCCTCCCACTGTCCTTGTGTTTATACCTTTCCAGATCTGTAAGAGTCCATCCATGGAGGCCAAACAGGGCCATCTCTACAGTCTGTCAGTGCAGCAGAGCATTCCTCCCCACTTCAACCTCCAGCAGGACTGTGGCCACTTTCTCGCTTGTGTCCCCCAGAGCATGTTGCCTTCTGACGAAGTCTCTCTGCCCACCACACCTGCTTCATCGCTGCCTCAGCCCTCCACGTCTGCACCTGGCCAACAGGTAGAGCAAGAGCGAGTGGTGGTCATCACCTCTGAGATCCCTCAGCAGACAGCAGCTGACTTTGTTCGGGAGTGGGAGGCGTTCCATAAAACTCAGCCAGAGGTCTATGAGCGGCGTGCATGTTTCCTCCTCCTGCAGCTCTGCAATGGCCTGGAGCACTTGAAGGAGCACGGGGTCACGCACCGCGACATCTGCCTCGAAAACCTGTTGCTGGTGCCTCATCACCACAGGCCCTCCCAGTTCCCCCAACAGACCACCACTGACAACAGCACCGGTAACGGTTCAAGTCACCTCCCCCGGCTCCTTATCAGCAACTTTGCTAAGGCCAAGCGTCGCTCCTCTGAGGATGCTGCCTCAACCACTGTGGATCCTCGCATCAAACGTGACCACGCCAGATTGGCGCCTGAGATAGTCTCAGCAGCCCAGTACCGTAAATTTGACGAGTTCCAGACAGGCATCTTGATCTACGAGCTTCTCCACCAACCCAACCCATTTGAGGTGAGTCCAGCTCTGAAGGAACAAGACTACCGCTGTGAGGACTTGCCTCCAATCCCCTCTGTCTCCCTTTATTCAGCCGGCCTCCACAGGCTGGCTCAGCTCCTGCTCCAACCTGACCCCATCAAACGCATCCATATCCAAGAGGCCAAGCGCATACTGCAGAGCCTGCTCTGGGGCCCAAGGAAGGACCTGATGGAGCAGCAGTGGGAGAGACACAGACCAGGTGGAGGCTTTGTCGGCGGATCCCGACACGAGGGCCTCCTCAACTGGCTGGATGTGAAACGGGCCCTGCTGATGATGAAGTTCGCTGAGCGTTCACTGGAGCCCGAGAGGAACGCAGAGCTGGAGGACTGGTTGTGCTGCCAGTACTTTTCCTCGGCTCACCCTCTGTCTCTCTGCCATACTGCTGAACTGCTCTACTCGCTAAAGTGACGGCTCACTTCAGGGTTAAAAATGTGTGTGAGCGGAACTGAAGTAATGCGTGAATGTGTGTATGAGAAAGACCAATAATGTCAAAGTTAATGTATAGACACTATCGATGGGTCCAGGCAGTGTGATCCTTTGGAGGTACTATGAACCTACCCACCTGTTTGCGCTACTGCTACATGCATGAGAGCCACGCATCAACCTAGCCGTCCACTCTCAGTATCCTGCTACAGACTGTCAATGTAGCAAAGAAATGACCTGTGAAAATTAAGCTGTTTTTAGATGTTCTTGTAACAGTCAAGAGACATATGGACAAAATCGCTAAAACATTCACATTCACTAGAATCACTTTGCGCCAGTGATGCTGATACATTGGTAAAAAAAAGGAAAACTATGGACAGTATTCATAATTCTATAATACACTTACCAAAGTCTCATGTTTGACACTGTATTGTGTGTATTTATTATTAAATATGATCTAAGACGTTTTACTCACTGAGAACAGGCTAATAGTTGATAACCTTATTCTGCACCATCCAGCTTTGCCAAGTAATGATGTCGTATCTACGTAAATGTGCAGCTAACTGATATCTGAATAAAAATATGAAGTCACTAGCAGACTTACACTGTTGCACCTTTTTCCGTCATGTTTAATCATGGGCACATAGTGCTGTACTGTATACTGTGTAAACAATACAAATTCAACTTTTCTTTAACCAAATCCACAGAAAGTTGCAGAATAATGCTGGTTTCTCAGTGAATACTGGTGTACTAGTAGGACAGAACAAGGCAGGCTTCCTTAAGTCTGTGTTGTCTCGCAATCCTTGTTAGACAGCATTGCACAATAAAGACTTAGTACAGATTAATCATAAGACATACTGTCTAAACTCAATATTAATAGGATTGACAAAACAATTGGCAACATTAGCGATTGCTTCTACTGAATTGATGCCCAGTTTTTCCCTTTTGCTTACTTTTAGTACATATTTAAATGTTTTGACATTTGTCACAGTGCCTTTTGTTCTGTGTATATGTTACAGTGACTGAAAAGCCAAATGTAAATATTACTGATCATTCGTCCTTTGTGAAACTGGCCTTTCACAGAATGTTCTAGAAATAATTTTGTACAGTGATTTGTAGATGATATTAGGAGAAAAATGAGCCCAAGCAGGTCTTTTAAAAGCCATGAAATATGAGCAGCAGTTAAAAAATATTTATAATATAATTTGTTATCCTGTAGTAGTCACTGGAATTCCTCTGTTTATTTTCATATGTGGATTATCAAATTATTTGAGGTTTTTTGGCACAGCAGCAGCTGGGCCTGTTTTTTTTTTTTGTTTGTTTTTTTTGTTTGTTTGGTTTTTTTGCCTCCTGTGTCCCATGTAGGCTGCAGAAAAAGCTTCAAGTTATGGGTAATTTATCTCCAGCAAATAATTTCTTAATAAAGTCCGGAATAGCACGAATTTAACAGCCTGCATGCAGGTTTCTATCCACGACGATTTTTCTAATGTTGAAGAGAAAGAGAAGGACAGAACTCACAACTAATACATTAGTGATTTGAGTTATTTTGTGTGTGCCTCACCTATTTGCATCTATCAATAAACTGTGCATATATTTTCTCACAGTATAACCTGGTGTTTTGATCTTTTTTTGGATCCCCTTTAACGATATGGGCTATTACATGCTGCCTGTACTGTGACTCTTAAACTCCAGCAAAATATTTCAACTTTTAGACATGCATTCCTTGCATATGGTAAAATGTGTCAATCTTAGGCACAGTTTTAACATATTTGCACAAATTGTTTCATTTTATGTCTTTACCAGAGATTCAACAGTATGGCGATGACAGGAAATGAGGGCCTGATTGGAGTCCATGTCTTACTTTATTTTCCACCTTAGAATTCCAATTGCTCTAAAGTACATTACGTAAGACTGTGTGGCATCGTTGTAATTGCATTAACCCTGTAACAACCAGTGAAATTTGTGAATGCTGCTGGCAACAGGCAGTACGGAAATCCTCAGCAGGAAACAATATTGCAACAAACTTTCCTAGTCTTTCTGCTGTTAGGTGTAAATATACTGATAATTTTTTATGTTAAATTGATTTTTCCAAAGTAATACATTTTTTAAAGGAATATACATAAACTACTGTAGTTCTTTGTGCAGGGATTAAAGCAATTTGTGCAGTTTTCAAACTGAAAGAAATATAATCAGGCACAAAACTAATGGACAGAGAAAGCCGAAAAACTCCAGTCAGCTGAAGGAGAAGCATCTGCTGTGGTGGGAGACAGTGTGCATTGCACAGATCAACATAACAGGTTGTACTGTAGTGGAATCTCAATTTGAGTTTGGAGCCTCAGGCAAAAACAGACCCCAGACTTTGCCCCACTCCAATCCCCTCCTAACCCCCCCCCCATGTAGCTTTCTGCTTCACATCGCTCCTTCAAAACCACTGGCTGCTCCCTTGTCATAGGTGGAACTGTGTTGCTATGGTGTTTTGACCAATGGAATGGCATTTTCAGGAACGCAGTCAGTCTCTGTCTCCCTCTCTCTCTCACACACACACCAAGTGAAGCAGCCTGTTGAGCAAGAATCCAAATAACCCCCTGGTAACAACAGCAAGGCTCCCTTCTTTGTTTGTCTAGTGAACACCGGTCAGGAGGTTGCATACTTTATTTGAGCAAATATGCATCCCGGCAAACCGTCTTCAGCACAGGACCTAAGAAGAAAAAACAAAGGCACCACACTCAAACATCCCGCAACTTAAGCATGAATATGGTATAAACGCAACTGCTGTGAGAAACATTATTTAAAGCAATGTGTAGAGGACAGTTAAAGGAAAAAATCCACTCTAAGATAACTCACCAAGTTTTGCTGCTGTACCTCCAGGTCCATTTTCTTGCTTGCTTGGAATCTTTTCTTATTCCCATGGATAAGTGGCCAAACATAGACAATGAGACATGATGTAAAGATATTTTCAGTGCTCACATAACCAACCACATCATTTAATTCTTTAAATTAGATAGTGGATTTAACTTGTCACTGCTGTGCATCTGGCCATAATTGCTTTGTAATTACACTGTCATTATGTCTATTACGCCCAACTTTCTATATTATGTGAATACTACCGTCTCCCACTATTGCACCTATCCAAAAACTCCACCTACCTACTTTTTTTTGCACATGCACAACACTTAATAATAATAAATACATTCTTCTATACACCCAATACAAAGGCACAACATGTATTTATATGTACAAGTCAACATTTATAAGGAAACACAATGATAACTCCCCCTGAAACCATAAGTAAGCAAGCATGTCTACTTAGATGACTGTGGATGGTGCACAAACTGGCACATGACATATTTCGCCCATACTTATGTATTCATCCCACTAACAGTTTGAATATTTTATGCTAGGAAAAGAAAAGCTAGGAAAGCTATCTAGAAATGTTTCCAGGACCAAAATTTCTATTCATATTGTTATAGCACAGCCAGCGGCTGATTTGATGGTAACCCAGAGTACTCCTGCTCCGTCAGTTAAACATAGCTGCCCATTAGAGTGTGCCCACTTAATAATGGGGAGAATTGCCGAGTGGAGATGTGGGGCAGCTGGGATGTCCCCTGTCCGTGTCCTTACTGTTCTGGCTCCATGTTTTGACCTCATAGCCTGTGGGTTCCTGCTCACTGCTGTTTGCAACTATTTGCCCACTCGAGTAAAGCACTTACTACTGCTGCATGAACTGCAACAGCATGCTTCACTCAGATTCTATGCTTCGGCTATGGGTTAGTCCCTTTTCCCCAAAACACAGCTCAAACCCTGAAGCCATGGACCAGCCCTTTAGGCCTTTTCCACAGAAGACATTTTGTCAAGTCACAGTAGGAAAGGGCTGAATTCCATTTAGCTGCTTCAGTGTCTATTGTGCACGCTGGCTCACTGTCACCCTGTCATGGCTTACGGAGACAACAGAACAGATCCATCATTAATGTTATTAGTAACACCTGTGCTTTTCCTACTGTGACAAGTCAAACTGTCTGCTGTGAAAACAGCAACCCAGGAAACCCAAGACTAACAGTCACAGACATGGCAGCATTGCTCTCTAATTAATTACAAAGATTAAAGTGACACTTCATGTTACCCAGCATCCCCTGGGACCACCTACCCCAAACAAGCATGTCCACAGCTGCAGATTTCTTCAGGTGTGTTCTGCTGCCTGCTGTACTTTTGGTTCCTCCTTCCTTCTAAGGACGACCACATGGATCCACAGATGTGCCAGAGGCACCACAAAGTCTTATCTCACCAAACCAGAGATTGTCCTTTAGGGCTCGATAGAGGTTATGCAGGACACAAGACTTCATGGTTTGCTGGTGAATGCTCTTCTTTTGTCTCTCTGGCGGTCTCACCTGAGGAGGACTTTGGTCCCTTGTGCAATTCCCCAGCCCCAATACCATGTTGCTGATGACTTTATTACAAAGCCTACAGTATAACACAGCATTAGATAAATCTTATCAGAAAGAGGTGACAGCTGGCCTGAGAGAATATCAAGATCCCACAGGAGGAGCTGATGAATTAAAGGATTTGTGGCCGGCTCTGCTTCCATTGCAGCCCTGGCTTGAAAGTGGAAGCTGTAGAAACTATTGTCCTTCCCCACATTCATGCTTGGCAATACTGCCTCACTGATGATCCAGACCTCTTCAGCTTCCCCCCCAGTCCTTCACACTCCACCAGCCTTCAAGCTCTCATCAACACAGCACTTCTTGAATGTGTTCTGCCCCTCTTGCACTTCTCCTCGCCATGCTGCTTTTGTTATTTTGCAACAATAAGGTCCATGAATCTTTAATACAACAGAAGGCAGCCTTACCACTGGCAAAAGTAAGTAACTCTCAAATCAGTAACCCAATGGTATGAAGTGGAACACTGTAGAGAAATGAAAAGCATTGCAAATCACAGCTACTTAAAGCTTCATTAAGGCCATTTTAGAGTGTCGTACATTTTAAGGGGCAGGCGTGTCTCAATTTTAATACATGGTTAATTTTTAAGGCTGTAAAATAAACATTAAACATGCCAAAACATTTTAACATCTCTGTAAAAAAGTGCTTAAATTCTTAACTGACACTGTTGTTTGAATTATGCACCTGTACTTTATTAACAGCTGTAAACAAGCATTTATAGGTCAAGGGCATGTATGTTTTGGAAGTGTTCATAAAGTGTTTTTACATAAAGCAGTCACAACTTTGCACAAAAATCTAACTGCAACACAGTTTTTATACAGTATATTGGGACAGTGGAACAGTTCAGATATATTTCTGGTAGTATTCTGACATCTAGTGGCTCAATATCACTACTACATTTAGATTTCAGGTTGAAGCAGCATTCTTTCTCCCAACTGGAATACAGATGATACAAATGTTGTTGTGATTGTAAACATAGTCAATTTTCTAAAATTCTACAGGTAGTAAAAAGTCGCGAAACGTTTTGTACATGCAAAACAACTGGTCCTGGTACGGTTAGTGCCTTTGTCACTTTGAGGCATTAACTGCATAAACAAGTTCTTCGTCATCGTTTAAAAATAAGAAATATCTTGATTTCTATGACAAGTCAAATTTAACGTAACTGCCAGGAATACTTTTCCAGTGTGTAGGATTTAGTGGCATCTAGCGGTGAAATTACAGTTTGCAACCATTTGAATACCGCTTGCCTCACCCTCACCTTCCAAGCATGTAGGAGAAACTACAGTGGCCGTGAAACTCGAAGAAAGCGAAAGGCCCAATCTAGAGCCAGTATTTGGTTTGTCTGCTCTGGGCTACTGTAGAAACATGGTGGCCTCCATGGAAGGGGATCGTGGATATATAATAAGATGACCTGCTCCCTCTGTAGATAAAAACGGCTCATTCTAAAAAAGGTAACAAAAACAACAATTCTTATTTTCAGGTGATTATATACTAATCATACTTATGAATATTATATTCCATTTCTGCCAATAGCCCCTCCTAAATGTTACAATACTGGACCTTTAAGAAGACGTCACTGGTTTTGTTATGAAATCCTGTGCTACAGTGGCTATGAATGGACACCCAGAAATGTCATGAACTGCCAAACTTTATTTTTTAGATCAAAACAAAGCACAGCATTAAAACATTTCAACACTGTAATGACATTCACCCACTGTCATTAGTGTGTGAAAAAAAGATGCAATCATTTGGCTTAACGTCATGCTCAGAATTAACGTTAATTAAACTAGTTAGTTTGGTCATGAAAACTAATTCACCTTTTAAATGATTTGTACATCACTATCAAAAAGTTGAATTTATCATGCCAAAGTCTAAGCAGACATAAGTGGAAAAAAAATACACAGAACTTTGAGTTTGTGATGTTGAAAAATGCATTCGTTCATTCATTTGATTATGTGGACAAGAAAGTGTTTTCCTCATGACTTGTCAGTATGCAGCCTGTAATGCAGTGGAGCACCAGGTCCTCAGGCAGGACACAGGTGAGATCAGCCCAGGTAGAGGAGGGGATTGGGAGGGAGAGGAGGAGAGTTTTAGAGGGTTCTTGGTGGGGGGGGGCTGATTTCGAGGCTTTGTGTTCATTTCTTCTTGGGTTTTGCATCCAGGGGTTGGCCAATATCCTTCCCACGAAGTTTCATCCCTGTTCGTGACAAAAGAGGAACATATGGGTTTATACAACTGGCAATTGAGACATAACAAACATGATCGTTCAATTTTAGCAAACACTATTCTTACCAATTGCTCTCTCTATCTTGCCCATGACCTGGTTGTTGGGAATTGCTCTCCCGCACTCATAGTCCGCAATGACTTGAGGCTTCTCGTTAATTTTCTGAGGAAAAGATTTGACATAAATAATTCAGAATTTTGTTTAACCACAAGGCCCAAAACCAGCAAAACTACTCAAGCATACAAAAACACGACCTGTAGCTGAGACTCCATTTATCTCAGGGCTGCATTGTTCACATTATTAAAAGGAACGTGCCTGCCTGCATGTTTAAAATTACTGCGGATACTGTGCCTGAAATTTTTCAAATAATCAATACGAGGAAATGGTCGTGTAGATATTTTTTTCCCATTAACTACATGATAAAAAGTAATGATGGTTAGGTTGGCACAGGAAAAGGCTTTTCTAGGTGGATCAAAAAATACAAATGTCAGAGGTTTGTATGTGAAAAGGAGCTTACTGTGCAATAAGATCATTTTATACTCCAAGTATATTATTTTATTGTACAATGTTTGAAATTATTGTGGTTCTCTCATTTATAATTCAGTATCGTTTGTGACTTCTAGTTATTTTTATACAGAACTGTGCATAGCAATTGATTGATACAAAGACTTAAAGTCTATACCCCAGATAGTGCCTCACATATCATACATCCCTGCTTCTAGATTCTGTTGGCCAGGAAACATTTGCCTCTGGATGGCGTTATGCCAAATGTGACTGCACATTGGTTATGTTATTACAATATGTAGCTGAGTTTCACTGTTACTTGGTTAGCTTCATCTTAATTTTCTGCTTTTATTTTTCTTTGACCCTATGAACATCACTTTATGCGAGCGAACTTCAGATCCACCAACATACATAATCAAGGTAAACAATGTTTTACAAATCCAGACAAAGGCCTCTTTTCTAGCAGCTGTTATATAGTGTGCATGTCAATTTATGATGTCTGTATACTCACAGTGGCCAGGTCTTTCTGGGTCAGGCCTCTCTCCTGTCTGCCTAGTTGAATGACCTTGCCCACCTCCAGGGGAACCCTGTCATGGTGTAGCTCCTCTGTCTCCCGGTCCAGTTTGGCTGTGTTCTTTGTCACGAGATGCTGTTTGTTCTGCCCTGCAGACCCTGTATGACAAAGCAGCGGATCCAAGGCATGTTAGGGCATCGTACAGGGTGGCAGACATGAAACAACAGCATTATCACAACACAGGCTGTTAATTTAATATAGTGCTTGTCATGTTTTGCCTGCAGAATTACAACTTGGATGAAAAGAACAATCTCAGAAACGCATTAAAATAAGATCACTCTGCAAGTGAACTGTGGTCTTTACCAAATGTGTACAGAAAGCATAAATTTACATTTCTTGGTTGTCTCAACATCCTCCCCACGTCTCTGAGCAGTGGTGATAGCCTAGAGAAAAGATGGACATGTAGAAATCTTAAAATTTCAAAACATATTCCAGATTCATTGACAGTAGATTACATTATTTTCAGGCTCATGTAACACCCTATTCAGCTTTAGGCTCCTTACAAATCTTGTAGGGTAAATGTCCCCATTAAGCCCACCAAATCAGCTTTTCAGACATTTTTAGTATATACTGCCCCAATTTAAGTGAGAACATTAGTTAAAATGAAAGTCTAATCTCGCTTTTGAAGTGTGAATAATTCATTTATACCAATTTCTAATGTTTTTATTGTGTCATTTATCAAAGTATGTCAAAAGTCTGGAATGGGCTTAATGGCTACCTAACATACCCTTTAAGCCCATGGGTGTTCCAACTAAGCCCACTTCACGATTTGCTGAGATATATATTTAAAAAGATCTTAATACAAACGTCTTCGTTCTATTCAAATCTGTAATCTCTTAGCACTCAATAGCTATTTTCATTTTGTCTCCACTCCTATCCTATGGCCTGTAAATGGCATTTGAAATAGGCATGACCAGCTTTTTTGCTGTGTTGTCAACGCAGAAAAAGCTAAACTTACATGTCTTCTTTGGAATGTAGCCAAAAAACTATTTACGAACAAAATCAGAACTATATAGTGGAAATTACTCCTTAATACTTCATCTTTCAATATGTGTTGTCATTTCATCTGCATCTCTATCCTATGGAGAGCTGTTGGCATTTAAAATTAGCCCAAATTTCTGGTCCAGTCAGCTGGTTGAAAGTGCCGATGTTTTTATGAAGATTTATGACGACCAACTGACAATGTTCTACAGATAGTAAATAAGTCAATTTCAGGATTTACAATTAAACAATAACTTAAAATTGATTTTCAAATGTTAATCACTTTAGGCTAGTAGTTTGAAAAGATTATAAAACACATTTTAAAAGCATTCAGTTTATTGTGGAGTAACATTAAAACATACAGTTTATTGTGAGGAGACATCAGGCATAACATCTTGAAGTTCATGAAACATTAACCTATAACTTAAGCAAATTAAACAAGAAAGATGTCAACATTTCTGCAATTTCTACTTTCTCCTGGGCTAAACATAGGCGCTATGGCTCTACAATCACATATAACAAGATATTTAAATATGGGTATTAATTATCTGAATTATGGACCTGATTCATCAGGGGAGGTCAAAATTAAGAGGAGGAAAATGGTTCAAAGGTCAAAAATTCCCATTGAAACAGTCAAGTGGGCTTAATGTGAGCAGGTGGGCATCAGTGAATTTATGGTTAAAAGAATATTTTATTGTACGCACATGACAAAAAAAAACAAACATATGAAATAAATCTATATATGTTGCACTAATATAACATGAAAAGTATAAATTGATTATGCAGACAAGTAATTAGTTATACTTATTTACATCCACCCCAGACAGTGATTTTGTTTTTGCTAGCGTTTAAGCCCAACAGGTAAAAATGTTAATTAAAAAATAAATAAAGATAAACATACACATATATTGTCTATTAAACAGTATAATAAACTGCATACAAAAATATGTACATGCTTATTCTTTATGTCATTGCAATGAACCATACTATGCAACTACTGTATTGATACAGCTTGTGGTCTGTTTGCTGGCATGCTAAAACTCATTTTGATTTCAACAGAAACAATAATTCTAATTTAAGTAATAATCTAACATATCTTATTCAAAACTAATCACCTAAATTTTGATAACAAATGAGTATTTATCAAAAACAGGAGTAGAAATATGCAAAACACGTTATCTTCTGAGAGTAGCAAAATCACCAAAGTTTTTTTGCAACTTATTCTGGGATCAGCAGGCACGGGTCACCATGGATAGATAATATTATATCCATGCATGCCACACACGTGTTTAAATAACTATGTAACAAGCGGCTACATTGGAAGAAACATCACAGTAAAAAAATATTTAGAATGATAATAAGGAATCTGCTTATCTGCGTATGACGAATAAAACAAAAACAAAAGATAACGAGATCAATCCTGCCTGAGAACAATCTTTCGGCTAACATTGCTTTCCCAAAACGGACCGTGAAAACCATATTTTAACGTTATATTAAACAGTTGTTCCAGTAGATGTAACGTTAACGTTATGCTGGATTTGTCTGTGGCATTTATGACTCCTAAAGAGAGCATTAGGTTACAGTGTGCTCTTCGGTGTTTCTACATGTTTTGCCAACATACATTAAGTTACCAGATATCTGCATGGGGGTTGAAGATGAAGTCCTATCCCACATAAAACTGTGTTTATGGAGTAACTTAGCGTTAGTTATGAGTAGCTAACTATAGCCAAGTTATCCTTTTAAGGTTAGCTGGCTAATGCTAGCTAGCTAGTTGCTAGTTTAGTTACCTTCCAGTATATAACGAACGCTAACGCTAGTTACCCCGGACTTGGGTAAGGGGTGAGGTTTGGTTTGTTGAAGAGAGTGTAAGTTAATAAAATAGTGATGTTTTGAAAACATGCCTTACATTTGCATATCTGGACGCAGCATTAGCTATTTGGCTATCTAGCGTAAGTGAAATTGGGTTATGATAACGTTACCTCTGGAGTTCGATTTTTTTTGATGGGAGAACACGGCAGTCCTACTAACTGCACCAACGGCTGATGCGAATGTGTGAATCGAACCAGAAATCTAGCCAGTTAACGTTACATCTCGACCGTTATTAACGGTTTGCTGAAAGAGACAAACGATCCTGTCCGCTGTTATTAAACCACGACGCATGGTCGATGTTTGCTGGAGAACTTAACCCGTAACCACACACAGAAATGATAATTTTTACTAATACGTTATACACTAGCCGTTTATTCGGGTGTTCACTGTAATTTCAAACTCGATTTTAGCTAATTTTAAGGAACCATAGTTGGGAGTATGCTTCACAACAAACACAGACCAAGTGAGGTGTTCATGCTAACCTGCTTGGATTTGGCCTGAGCAGCAGTCGGCCCCTTCTTCCTCAAGACAGTCACGGTATCCCAGTCACTTTCTGCCATGTTTTCAGGGGTTCACTCGACACCCGTAATGTTTAATATATAAGTTATATAAAAATAAGTTCAACTCAGTGTGTTCAAAAGTTTCCCTTTAAAGAGGGCAGCGCTACTTTAACGTATCAGACGCTCCTTCCAGAATCCTCACCCACGAGTTCTGCCAAAGCTTTATTTAAAACAGAGTGACTAACAGAGACATAATGGAGGCGTTTCAGCAGCGACATCTACTGGTGGAGAACACTGACCCACTTACATCCACATCGGCAGGTTTTCAACCGTGTGATAGAGCCATTGACTGTAAAAAAAAAAAAACAACAAAAAAAAACACTGCCACTTATCTAGTCGTTACAAAATATCAGTTTATTGTATCTATAGCAGACTACACCGTCTTATTGTATCTATAGGCTATTTTGTGTGTAAGTGCACAAACTTACAACTAATTGCCTACATAGTTATTAATTAGAAATTAGTTTAGACCTTCAAAAATAATTTATTACAGAGTGCACCAATAGTATAGAAAAAATAAGAGAATTTCTCTAACTTTACACAAAGGTAGGCATGGACAAATACATGGACATACTGACAGAACTGGACAGCAATGAATTTATTTCAAAATCTAGCATGTTCAATGACACAACAATACAGGACATATAAACATGTTAAGTATTACACTACATGTAAAATTTAGCATCATAATGAATACAAATGTACCATTAACAAATGTGAAAAGTTTGTTTTTCAATCATCAATTTGGTGGATGTGAGCTGTACAATATGTTGCATTAAATTGCGACCTCAGTTGATTGTCCACAGTCTACCAGGTCACCAGTTACAAGACATTTCAGAGGCAGCATCACTGTTTCGTCGTGTGCGGATGGGAGACCAGCCAAACTCCGACTGGGCGTCCTCAGCCTGGTGGAAGCGTCCCAAGCGGTAGCCATGTTTGGAACCCTGTTTCCCTGCCCACGCACGAGGCTTGGGATTCATCTGGAACCAGATGAAGCAGAAATGAGTGAAGAGATGAATGCACCGTACACTCTGATGTGTTTCCAAGTCCCAGAAACAGTCTCAAAGAGAAAATGAGAATTAATTAATTTTCTAACTTTCAAAAATGATGATGATCCAAACAAAGCAGCTAGCTAAATGAACTCATTGCACAATCAGAATGCTGTTGGACGACTCTAGTTAATTTCAGATTCTCACACAGATAATAATTCAGCAATCAACTACACAATGTAAATTATATCTGTACTATGCTCCTGTAGTGCTAGTTCCCAGAAGCCATGCACAGGTCGTTCTCAGCCAGAATCTCTATGGTGTCAGGATTTCTTATTTTTTATTCATCAAACAGTGTTTTGGAGGAAAGTGTGTGTGGGGAGCACCGAGGGGGGGCCCCTTTGCGGGTTAATCCAGCCGCTGCCCACAAACAGAAACCTGTTCCTAAATCTTTTTGTAAAACACAATTGTTGGTGTTAGGAATCATGTCTAATATCTTTCTGTTGACACTTACTGCCAACTTTTGAATACACATTACCCAGATCCCATTAGAAACTCTATCCATTTCTCTCTCACCTGAACAAAAACAGTTGTGTTCATGTGAAGAGTCTCCACTCGCTCTGTCAAGTGATTCAACCATTCCAGATGGTCAGCGATAGACTGGGTTAGATCACTGTTGCTCTGTATTAGAAATAATGTCAAAACAGAAGACAGCTCAAGGAAAATGAGTTTTGATTAAACAGTTTTTATTTAAGGTGGGGATTATTGCCTGCCTAATGTACCCCAGACAAGTTGTCCTTCAGTTCAACGGCAGCAAGGCGAACATGCTCCAGTTTGTCAGTCTGCTCTTTCAGCCGGTCGTCAAGCTCCTGCATCATCATCAGGCCTTCATCAGGCCTGACACCACCCTTGGTAGCCATCCTGGGTCACAGAAACACACCTGTTATTTAAAGAAAACTGAAACATGCTGGCTTGTGACATGAGGCCTATTATACTGTATTAGCATCCAAGAAAATTTTGTGATGTAAATGAGTTGCTTTATTACAATCACCTACCGTGAAGGCAGCCATTTGTGTTTAACTAGTGACTCCAATCATAGTTTAAATGTATTTTTAAACAAAATCCAGATACTCCAAGTAAACATTTTTCCATTTAGTGGGCACACTTTAGAGATGGATTCCTTTGAGCTCAACATAATGTTAAATGTTTACTTGTAGAGAATTCAAGCATTTCTTCGCTGACCACAAAGTACAACAACCAGAGGGAGACACAGCTCTCTTTCCACAAACATTATCTTTGGAACAAATTTCCTGCAGGGGAACAAACCTGCAGCAATCTTTTGTGACTGTAAATGTTTCTCAGGATTTTAAAGCAAATTAAGGTTTTGCCAGCAACTCAATATTACCTGCAACTGGATGAGAACAGCAACACTGTAAAATCAAGACGTAACGTTTAACTCAGTATTTCTCTTTTAGCTTAAATCTGATTTAGAGAAACAATGCAGGCTGTAAAGTAAATAATAACTCGGGTAAACATTAAATAGCCTAATCACAGCTTTTCTGCATCACTATCAATCTTGGTCTGATCAGCATCAGAAGGCTACATGGGAATATAAACTTTTAGCCCTACTAGATGCATTCTGGGATTCTGGTGATGACAAACATGGCCCAATCAGTTTTAGGTTAGGACCTCACAATGTTGTTTAGTAACATGGTAACAAAAACAGAATACAAGTGTCAAATCTTCAGAGAGCTTCGCAAACAGTAAAACTCAACTAACAGCTATTTTCATTTTCAAATAATCTGTCAATTGTTTTCTCAATTAATCAACTAATTGTGTAGTGCATAAAATGTCAGAAGATAATGAAGAATTTGTGGTGACACCTTCACATTTTGTTTGACCAACAGAACAAAACCCACATTTTTACAATGCTATAAAACAGAGAAAAACAGCATCCCCACTACTTTTACACAAGTGAATGCTGGTTGTTTTTGCTTGATAAATGACTTAAACGACTAATCGATTATCAAAATAGTCGACGATTACTTTCCTGTCGATTATCGACTAACATCACGGTAATGAAGTAATACGTTATAACTGGTCGCTAGTCGATTTTAATAAATCAGTTTTAAGTTACAAACAAGAGGTAGCCCGATCCAGGTAAGATGGCTGACACGTTTTCCTCTCAGGAGCGACATTTTACTTTGACCCCATTCATCTAACTGAACTAACGCTACCATATTCGATTTTTCGAGTATTAACGTTAAACTTTGGGAAGAACTGTATTGCTAGCGTACATCGCTTGTATGCAGGGCTTACAGGGAGGCGGACCCAGATGTTTTTAGCTAACAGCACATCATGGTCGTATAACGTTACTCTCAGTTTACAATATTTACACAAAAAACTAAAGAAGAAAAACGTACCAGTGACTTTTAGAACGACGTCAAAGTCGTTAGCGGTTAACGGATTTGAAACGTTAAACGTTATTCGCATCCACGGGCCAACTTGTCTGTCCGGGGGCGGGGGCGACAAAAAGTTAAAAACAGAAGTCAAGTTACCTTGTTTATCTGACGTAGAAACACTCAAAATGCTCGGAGGTAAAACGCCAACAAATCCTTGGGTGAAAAAACGTTACGCGACTTCTTCACTCCGCAGTCACATAGGGAAAACGTTCTTCGTCCGGACAAGCTTCTTTGTCCTGCAAAAATCTCTGGAATTTGACACTTCTGACGTCACGTATCCTGCTTTTTACAGGTGTATTATTATCGTGGTATTACGGTAATTGTTATTATATGAATAGTGACTCAACTGGAGAATTATCACGTCTGTTTAAAAGGTAACAAAAACCAAACTTTATATTATAATAAACTCCATATTGCAAGTCAATCTAGGAGTGCTGGATCATTCTTTCTTAAATCATTCAAAATGCTTTGCTGAAGTTTAGGCGCTGTTTCTATGTCTAGAACAGTGCTTTCCCAACCTTTTTGAATTGTGACTACCCCTCATTACAGGTCATGTTCTTAGTGAAGACATGACTTATTAGGAGTTAAACCGAAGATTCATTTTACCCCTCCCAGAGCGTTTCATATGGGGGATTTTTAGAGGCCTGAATATGTGAAGGTTCTAGCATTACAAGAAAAGAAAGCATAATTTTGTCCTAATTTTCCTTGCATATCCCTTTAATCTTCTTGGGACCCCTTAGATTTATCTAAGATTTATCATTTATCAACTCATTTACGGGGGGGGGGGGTCCTGGCCCCCAGGCTGGGAACCACTGGTCTAGAAGCAGGGTGTTGGCTCTGACTTCAAATTAGTACAATACCTAACTGGACAAGTCCCAAAGGAGAGCTTGCTGGACAAGGATGAACAGTACAGCCAGGTCGAAAAGACCCTTTAAACTGCACAAACATGAGTTGTCTTGAGCGTTATGTGTGACATGCTAAAAACACAACATATGAACGATCAGTGTTTTTCAGAAATTGTGCTGGACACAGCCTAAAATCATTTCCCCATAATTTCTGCTTTCACAAGAATTCGATGCATGATTTTAATATGACAAAGTGAGAATACAGAATCAACAGTACATTTAAGAAATCACAACTGCTTTATTTCTTTTCTTTCAATAAGCTCTTTTTTTTTTTTTTTTAAACAAGGGAGAGTAATGACCCAAATATCTGAAAGGATGATAAAGATCAGGTAGGATAAATAGAATGCTGGATCAGCTGTAGAAAGCACTGGTCCTCTGACAAAATGAAATATGCATCTTAAAAGTACAAAAAAAAAAGGTCAGGGCAACATTTTGGTGCAGGTGCAATGATGAGAAGCATCAAGATCTTTTGCAGTAAGGGATAAGAGGCAGAAACACTCCAAGCCCGATAAACCTATCAAGTGAAAGTCCAGTCTGAGAACACAGTGACCTTTTCAACGTTAAATCCATTATAGTGCCACAAAATCTAAAATGAAATGTGGGTTTAAGCCTCCCCCGACAAGGCTTGACTGTACAGTTAAGTATGCATATACATATATACCAGTGAAACACTGTCATAAAGATAAATTGTAACATTTTGTAGTGTCATGGAGCGTTATGGTAAGCACTAACATTTAACCAGTTATGACATTGGCATTGTGAGTTTCAAAATGAGTGTCCATTACAAAAAAAACAAAATAAATGATGATTCCAACAGCTTCACATTTTCAAATAGAACAAACACTTTAAAAGTCCTTCGTAGTCCACTGGAACTGCAGTGCTCACAAAAAAAGCTTAAGCAAAGATTTTAATTCAACAAGCAATGCTTAACGCCCCTCGTTTGTGATCATTAGCTTCTAACAGAAAAAAATAGTTATTTGGACCCTGATTGTGATTATAGTTAGGCTGCATTTATTGCTAGTGCCACCTCAGAGACCAGATGCTGAATAATCAAATGGTGATGAGTCTGTTTCTTTGCGAATCCCCACTGTAATGTTAAGTGGGATTTTAACGGAAATAGAGAGGAAAGTCTTTCAAGGGCCTTAAAGGAAAAAAGCAAAAAGCCCCAGGCTGAGGGACATAAAAATCATCAATTACATCACATGTTCATTAACAGACAATTTGATTAATTACAACCCAAACAAAGCGATAAGAAAGCAAACATTTTCAATCGGCTATTTTGGGGGTTCCTTTACAGAAATTGTGAATGCAGCCCCCCCACATAACTTCACAAAGAGCCAGAAAAATTGCTGTCAGCTTGGTTGATCAAAAATCCACACAGTCGATGGCAGCACTATGAATGCTGAGTTCAGGTACAGTCTTTGTGAAATGTTGCTAGGTTCTAGGTAGGAGTCCTGCAAGTTTACACACGTTCAGCACATCACATGCACACGCTGTATTAATGCCAGTGAAGTTCCCATGGAAGCAACATGATTTTGGTAAAATGTCCACCTTTATGTTTCAATTTACATACAGAAGAGAGCAAGCGACAGAATGTAAAAGGAAAGAACAGAGTTTTAAGAAAAGAAATATTTTCTACCAATCTAAGCAGTTTTGACACAGTTCATGGGCTGGGTGAAGTACCCCAGAAGATGCATTCCTAGGGTGATACACTTGACTTCTGCCATATTGACATGCAATTATGTCCACAAATTGGAGGATTTCTGGGTTAATAAAAGAAGTCCTTTACCAAGAGGAGGAATGGGTGATGATGACTAACATTTTATTTACCAGCAAAAATGACAAAAAAGTGCCCCACTGCATTTCAAATTTGTTTAAAAATATTTAACAGACTCATAATGAGTTTTATTAAGTGTCTGCCTGGTCTTAAGGGCTACAGTCCATAAACAGGGAGTAAATACAGTTTGGCAAAATGGTATGAAAAATTAACCATCTGTCTGAATTGGCCACTTTCCTTTTCCCCACCTTGGAGAGAAATACAAAAAAAAAAAAAAACAGAAATACCCTCTCTTGACCAATCTCCCCTTAAAAGTGACTAATAATAAATTAACAAGGACCTTGAGATCTGCTTAAAAGACTGTGTCTATGTATATATTTATATATATATTTATATATATCTATATGTGGTGTGAAATAATAGTGCCCAGTTCTGACAGTTCAAGAGGAGTAATTCATTATGATGTCTGCCCCTTGCCTTGGTGCCTTGGGATAAGGTGGGTCTTAGAAGGTTCAGACATTTGTCAAGGGGCTTGTGTTGGCAGGCTGGGTGGTGATGAGGATTTTAAGGTCCATTGTTATGCCTTGCCCTCCTCTACTTTGACAGCCTGGGGTTTGATGGCTCCAGTGCGTGCTGGTTTGGCTTGCCCTGTGGAGGGTAGGGGCTCCTGGAGTTTGCTGGTAATACCCCCAGATGTTGTCTTGCCCTCACCCACTGCCTTGTGCACGTCTCGCATGGTTTTATTCTGCACAAAGAAAAGGCAGAGTTACTATGACCTACATCAGCACCCGGCAAACCATACATTTATGCACCAACACTGTCAGGTAAAAAAAAATAAAATAGCTACACTTTTGACGATTTTCTCAATTTGGCTAAGTAACTGTTAAAATTGTCAGAGACTCTGGAGACCAAGTTAATTTTTTTTTTTAAAGTTGGCAATGAGTTATTGTTTACTATGTTGGTTAAGTTTTATTAACAACAGTGTCATGAGGCAGGAAAGATTCTCAGCTATCCATAACACCATACTTCTACTTCTGATGTGCCATAAACACCACAAACTCTACAGAAATAATGATCTCTGACCCGTCTGAAAAATGTGTGAAGCTTTATTCATATTTGACTATATTTAGAAATACACAAGTCATTGCTGTTACCATGTGGAAAAGAATCATGCTCCAATGAATATTTTAGACAAGACCTCTCAGATATGATAACTATAACTGTACACTTAAAGTCAAAGGCACACATTAAAAAACACATAAAACAATGCAAATAGAGAAAAAGAAAATAGATTAAATTGAATTACCTATATTTACAGTGGGTGGCTCACCTTCATGCCATCCTCTGGCCCTTTGATATGGGGCTCTGGGGCGGAGGGAGGGGTGGAGTGGGGAGGGTCACGGCCAGGATTGGGGTAAGGGGGGGAACGAATGATGACAGGCTTGTTGACCTGCATGACTGGTCTCTGGATGGGGTTGGGGAAAGGGCCAGTGGTGGGGGGCCGCATGTGCATCACCATGCTGCCCTGAGCAGGTGGCACCTGTTGGTCATGGAGGGGAGAGTAGATGAGGGGGTGGGAAATAAATGAAAAACACAAATAATTAGCATGCCAATACTGAATTTCTAAGGGCATTTTCAGACTTGGTCCAGTCAGGTTTGTTTCTTCAATTGCATTCCTATCAGTGTTAAAAAATATAGTTTTGTTTACTGTACTTCAACTGTAGATACTGTCAGGTGATGCTAATGTGGATGCGTTTAACCAATCATGTTATTCAATTTTAATTCTTAAAAGTGAACCCTGGGCTATCATTTTGAGATATGAGATGTGAGAACGCTTTCACACTTTAGCAAACACACCAAGCAGCCTTAGACTTAACCTCTCCCATTGGCCAACAAATAAAAATCCCCTGATTAACCTTTAAAGTAAACACATCAAGACATATTTGAAAAATGAATACCTGTTGAGTAAAATGTGGAGGCAGAGGGCCTACAGGCCCCCCAGGACCAGAGGGTTTCCCACTGGGGCTGGCAGACCCAGGCCTGAAGAGGAGAGGGGAGAGAGAAAACAAAGATAGTTTTGCAATCCATTTCCTAAAATGTGCATTTGTGATACACCGTATCTCACTTGTTGACAGAGCAAAGCTGCATATGGAGGGTTCTAGACAGTTAACTTCTATTATGTGCACATGCTCATTTCCACTCACCTGTAGGACCCTCCAGATATGCCTGGGGAATGACTGGGCTTCTCAGAGAACTGGAAGCCTTTCATTTCCATCTGTGAGCCCTGAAAACAGGGCAATAGTCAACACACAAACAATTGTGGACTGCTTATTTATAGATACAAGATATGCAGCATTAAATGGATATGTCTACACTGTTTGTTGTGGGATAACATTTTAACTTCCATTATTGCACTAATATCTGAACAGAATAGTTTTTGGATGAGCAACATAAGATCAGTAAGTCACACCTCTCGGCTGCCAGTCATGACAGCAGGCTGGGAGCCAGGTGGCAGCATTCGGCGTGGGGCACCAACTGACAGGTTCTGTCCCTGCTGCAGCTGGATGGACTGTGGGAGGATGAGATGTTGCTGAGCGGAGCCATAACGCAGCTGAGAGCCAGGTAGGGGCATGGTCACCTGGGGAAAACAAGGATTTTATTGTAAACATTTTCATTTAAGGCAACAGTCCAATGGTAGTCTGATTATGCTATGAAGGCTTATACTTGCTGGGCTAACATGAATGCTATAGGCAATTTAATAATTCCCTCTGAAATCTGACAAGCATCAAGAGGAATACAGTATCTTGAGCTGTTGTGAAACTGAGCTTCAGCAATCCACTAACCTGGATGAGCTGAGAGTCCATTAGCTGGGAAGAACCTATACCAGGCCCCTGGTTCATCTGGCTGTCATAGACTAACTGCTGGCTGCCATTCATAGGCTGATAGTGTGAGCCTGACTGTGTCTTGACCATGTCTGAGGGTTGCATGCCAGGGAAAGCTGAGTAGGGCCCCTTGAGAGGGGCTCCGCCCGACAGCACCATGGGGCTGGGCTGTGACAGGTTGGGGTGCATGTAAACCTGGGACCTGAAAGGAGGAAGACAAAGCAGGGCAGCAGACTGAGTGAAAGGAAAACATATTAAACTACACAGTGGTGCCACATACGTGAAACAGATAATATGACTAAAGTGAAGTTAATTCGTGGGACCAGTGGAAATTCCATGAAAAATTGGTAGCAGTACCTGAAGGGAGGAATAGAGTTGAACATCTCTTGGGACTGAGAGACGGGTAGACCTCCCCGAAGCCCCAGCTGAGCCTGAGCCTGAAGAGATGTATGTAAAGAGATGGGAATCTGCTGGGCTGCGGCCGCCTGAATGGATGAACAAATGTAATAATGACAATTCTGCTGATACAAAACCAAGGCTGTCTGTGCGTGTGTGGTTATTTCTCTACCTGTTGGTAGGTCTGCTGCTGGGTCATGGTGGGAGGTACGAGGCGTGGCTGGCTAGGAAAGACATGACCATCCAGATACAGTGGGGGAATATGATTACCTACAGAAGGGACAGGAAACAACAGGCTTTTAAGTTTCTCCTTAAAGATTACGCACTCATCAAACAGAGAAAATGAAATGTAGTTTTACCTTGCATGGACATGGAAGGTGCCACTGATGCCACAGGCATCGGAGGCATAGAAACTCCTCCAAAAGAACTGTAGCTGACACCACTGGACGAGCCAACACTGCAGGGAGGCTGAGCACCTGAAGCACCTCCGCCAGGAGAGCCCTGCTCAGGGAGGGACTGGGAGTTCTCCCACGCCTTGCGTGCAGATTCCATCTAAAGAAAAATAAACAGTAAAAGTTGAAATGCATGTTTGACAAAACACAGTCAGTTTTGTCTTTATGTACCAACTTTATTTTTACCCATATAGGAAAGGGACACTTGTTATTCCTTACTTGTTAAATATATGAAAAGATAAAGGTCTGTGTCCATGGGATTGTAATTCAAATACCTTGAGAGTGAGGTCAGCACTGGGGAAGGAGATGGGGTTGAGGTTAATGCCAGGTTGTAGGTGGTTGGAACGCAGCATGGGGATGCTCTGATTGAGAGCCGTCTGTTTAAAAGCAAACAAAAGTTCAGGATCAATCAGTTGCAAGTCAATATCTCTTGTTTTTAAAGCAAGAAAAAGACAAAAAAGCATTCTATTACTGATTTCGGCAGTGACTGTCACACCATTCTTTGATGCATTTGGATTATCACTAGTTTTTTTTATTTACAAGACACCACAAAAGTACAAATAAAATCACTCACATTGGTGGTAAGTGCGTCCTGAAGTTTGTTGACAGGATTGGACACAGGCACTGGAGTGGAGCCCGGTGGTAGGCTGAAATCAGAGTCTTTGGCACTGACACCAAACTCAATAGGAGGCACAGGCAGCACAGTGTCCACATGGAGGTCCACACCATTGACTGGTGTGATGGGGCCACCTTCCAGCCGATCAACAACTTCTGAGCCCTTGCGGTGCTTTAGGGAGCGTTCATTTCCAATGGGACCTGGCTTGTGCTGTTCTTTACTCTGCTCCGGGCCAGCATCAGAGTCCTGGCCAACAAGAAGAAAATACACTGTTTATCAAGTAATCCGATACCTTATCAGCTAATTATCTCCACCAGGCATAAACCTGGAGGGGATTGTACGTGGTTGCGTGAGTGTATCTGTCTGCAGCTAATCTCGCATATTACTGGACCCATTAGCCTAACATTTTTTGTGCACATTTATGACTATGCTCAAGGACCTCCCATGGTTGTGGCGATTCACAATTTTTGAAAAACCTATTTTATTGATTGCTCTGTTTTATATCGCCATTGTCTGCTGACTACTCTCTTAACCAGTCGAACCACTCTGATAGACTTTGAACAGAAATGGTGGTCTGAGATTTAATCTGCCCAAAGTCTATCAGAGTGTATTATCACCTTGGTCACGCCTATCACATGCTAATCAGGCACTTAACAGTGATGAAGTAGATGCAGCCAGAGAACAATAGGCCTGATTACTGTTTACTGGGCCTTCTTGAAACTATTAGGTCAGTTTCAGGTGAAACTAGCTATTAACAGATACTCAGGCAGATTCCCTCCTGAGGGCAGGGCTTATGTAACTCAGAGTAGCTTAAATTTCCAGTTCCCGTCTAATTTTTTCACAATTGAGAATGACTTCCGGATGGGAGCCGAAACGTCTTGATTCTGAAAACAGTGTCCAGATGACTACGACTGAAACCTTTTCTACGATGGTTGTGATAACATGCAAAATGACTTAAGACATTGCCGTGTGCCATATGCCATTTGGTGATACCAGGCCTGGCGGAGATCTGCACTCTTCTAGTTTTATTTGTCAATAATAAGGCAGAAAAGAACAATGTTAAATTAAGGATTAAGAAATATTTTTTTAACTGCAGTCAAACAATGCAGACACAGAATATATGTAGTGTAGGTTCCAACAAGCAAATGCATTGTGCTACCTCAGAGTTTGGCTCGCTCCCAGTGTAAGACACCTGTTTAGTCCACGAGTCTCCCCCTGAAGACTGTACTGAAAGAGCTAGAAAACATAAATTAATGCCATTAGTGAAAACTGGTGAAGAATGCAATTTCATTCACAAAAAAAGGCCTAAAACCATCTATATAATTGAAAAATGTATCATATTTCTGCCTTGAAAAACATAAAAATGTTGATGCTTATACAAAAACTGAAACTTTCTAGGAATGCACATTTAAATAATACCTTGTTTCTGGCTGCTTTAATGTCTGAAACTATTTAAAGAGTTTACACTAAGTCTACCACAAACAGTTACGTCCCTAAAAATAAATAAATGGTTAAGAAATATCATCATAAACTTTGTCTTTGTTTAATATTTGAGCAATCCTGCCAAGTAATATTACAAAGCAATATTCTGCTATGTGCAGCAAATATGCTGTACAATTTCAAGTTACTATAATGTGTCTCTAAGGTTACTGCTTTATAGCATATATGGTATGGCATATATGGTGCTTTATAGCACCAACAAAAGCATCTAGAACAAAGCATTGACACAAAGTTGGGCCTATTACCTGAGCTGTTGGTCTCCCAGATTTCAGTTCCCAGGTTGTTAGAAGAAAGCGCTTCCTCAGGTTGTTCAAGGCTTATGCTTCCCTGCTTTTTGGCAAAGCGTGGTGGTATCTTGGATGTGATAGTCCTGTTCTTCACTAGCACCTAATACAGTCAACAATGACAAAAAGCTTAACAAAATACACACTTTTTGTTGATGCTTGGCATGATTACTGAGCATCTGGATTGTGCACATGTTAACTTACAGCAGCTCCTTGTTCCTTCCTCCTTCTATCATCTTCCTGTGGGCGTCTTTGCTTTTTAGACAAGGCATCCTGGTATCCATCTGGATTTGAAACTGGTCCCCCTGCGTCCCCCTCAACTACAAAACAGGCATGTGGTCAACACAAAACTATCTGTAGATAGGTACGAAGTGCAGTACTGAACATTATCTGTATTTCTGTTTCAGATTTTGTGATTTGGTACGGTAACATGCATCATCATCAGGTGTTTTAGCTTAAATGAGATCAGCAATCAGTATTTACCCTAAAAATGTAGAAATGTAGCAGCACCAATTGGCCAGCGATTCTTTTTCAATGTAGATGGGCAATAGTTCACCTTTAGAATTGTAAAACAAAGATAAATTAAAAAAATTGGACTCACGTGGGTAGCTGCTGAGCTCATACTGGGACAGAGGTTCAGCTATGTCGGTCTTGACAGGTACTTGCTTCAGCTCTTTGTCTAATTTCTTCCCAGAGGGCTCACTGGGCTCCCTCTCCTCTGGCTGCTCTATGCTGTAGACTGGGCCTGAGTCCTCTGGGCCCCTGCTGAAAACAGGAAAGGGGAGACAAGGGGGTTTTTAATTGGGTATTCTGAGCACTGCTAAAACATCAACATTAAAAAATTTAAACCGTGGCAAAATATCCAAAACTTCTGAGAATCTTGTGGCAATTTAAGTCTTATTTTGGACAGTTGTCAATTTATCAGTTAAAAACATATCTAAAACATATTTTTCAGTTGGCCAATCACATTCAGCAAAGGCTACAGATGACATGTGGACTAAGAAGAAAAAGAAAGAGGATGACTTAAAATTCAGGCTCAAGGGGGATGCTGTGGAAAATCTACAGTGCCTAAGTCACCTCACCTCTTACAAGAAGTCCCTCCATTCTGCCAACTGTCACCCCTGTTAGAGGAGGAGTTGGGGAGATTATCAGGTGTGCGCGCCATCTTGCTCACTTCTAGCAGTGACGGCTCTCCTTTCCTGTTCTGCCGTTCCACCAATGGTCTCTGGCTGGAGAAGCTTCTTTTGCAAAGTTCCCTTTTCTCACCAGAGCCTGGTTCACTATGGCCAGAGTCTGAGGGAATATCGCCATGTACCTGCGTAGCCGTGCCTCCACTTCCACCTCGCTTCTCTCTCCAGTCACCAAAGTCACTGTTGTCTGATCCAGTCTCCCATTCCTCTGCCTGACCATGCTGGCCAGAACGTCCACTAGAGTAGTGGCCACTGGGCCAGTTGTCTTCCCCATTGCCTTTGGGGCGACCAGGCCAGGGGTTTGCAAAGTCTCCATTTATGTACTCATCACTTGTCCACTGGTTTGAGCCAGGTTCACGTTCTTGTCGTAGACGACGGAAGCGTGGAGGCTTGTCTTGACGGGGTGGACGCCGTCTCCTTAACATCTGCCTGTCAGGGTTATCATTGTCAAAGCAGTATTCTCCTTCACGCTCCTCAGTGCCATTTTCCATGAAGGAGCCAGTGAATTTAGGGGTGTACTTGAGAGTTTCACGTTCAGCAGGGGGTCTGCGGGAATAAGTAGTCTCTGCTCCAGGACCATAACCATTTTCTTGCATTGAGCCACCACTGCTACTAAACTGGGGCCCACGGCCCCTCCATGTAGAAATGTCCCTGGATCCTCCAAAGCTTCGAATGTAACTTCCAGTGGTGTTCAGTCTGGGAGGCAGCATGCGACCTCCAAAGCCCCTGCTGGCCTTAGTCTTTTCTCTGGAATCTGTGGCTGTCTGGTCATCTGTGTACACCTTGTTGGATCTCCAAGAGTCTCTATCAGCTTTACGAACTTCTCCAGACTCTGTGTAACTTTCTCCATTTTCAGATCCCTTCTGGCGGCGCCTCTTGGGGAGTTCCTCATACTCAGAGGCTTCACTCAAGGTCTCACTGACATTTCGCCTCCGGGGCTTACCCCTCTGGAACTCCTCAACCTTGACAAGGTCCCTAGGGGGTGCTCGGCCTCTGCCTGTCCGCTGAGTGCCACTGCCGTTGTTACTGTTGTTATAAGCCCCTCGAAGATTGTCTCCACCTCTGCCCCCACGGGTTCCACCTCTAGAGCTAAATTCCCTAAAGCCTCGACTGCGGCCTCTACCTGTTCCCCTGACTGCACCAAAAGCCTGTTCTTCATCAATGAAGATCCAGTTATTGCGCCGAGGTGCCTGGTTTTCCTGGCTATCTCTAGGTGACTGGCTCTTGCCACTGTCCCAGGTGCTCTCCTTGGGAGAGTCATCACTGTGGGTGCTCAGAGGTCTGTCTATTTTGGTGGGAGCTGGTGACTGACGCTGCCTCTCTTCGGGCTGTTTCTCAACAACAGGTGAGGCTGAACGTCTGTTGCTGGCAGGCTGGTTATCTTTCTTCAAGTCATAAACATTAGTAAGGACTTCTTTCTCCAGGCGGTAAGGGACAGGCTTCTCCTCAGGCTCAGGTTTAGGCTTCTCATTCTCCTTGTCTTCCACTTTGAGAGCCTTGAGAACTGGTTTCTTGATGGGCCCAGTTCTGCGAGTCAAGGTGCGCCCACTGGTCTCAGATGGCTGGCTGACACTACTACTGGAACTGGAACTGGGTTCTGACCAATGGCCCTGAGCATTGTTGAGTCCTCCATCTTGTTTCTGGCCTCCATCTCTTTTCCAATTGTCTTTGGAGCCATCAAAGGTCTCATCATGAGATTCAGGGCCATCTTTCAGATGCTTGTCTCTAGAGTCTTGTTTTGGGTAATCACTATCGGCATGATTCTGGGAGTGGTTTTGAGCAGTGATCAGCAAGCCTTGGTCATGGTGTTGGTGTTCTCTGTCTGGGCCTCGGCTCTGGTAAGCATGATGGGGGGGATCATCTTGGGGGTGGGTCAAGCACTCATTGGCCCTCTCTTCATACGAGTCCTGTTGGGAGCAGGCCATATCACTTCTGTGGAAAAAAAGAAGATACAAAAAAAAGTCCCATCACGAGAGGCATTTTTCTCTAAGCAGGGGTTTACTCGGTAATGCTGCTTTGTGAGGCAGGTTCTAGTGATTTTAATCAAAATACAAGAGAATGCTTTAATTTAAGAACTGCAAAATTCACAGGCTCTAATATTTTTAAACACAACAACTGACCTGTCATCTGGCTGGCCACTGTCTGAGCTTTCATGCTGTCTCTGGTAAGGTGGAGTGAAGCTGCGCAAGGGGTAGCCATCTTGGTTCCACATAGGGTAAGGCTCAGTCGAAGGGGTTCTTCTCTCCTGGTGCAGGTTGGGATGACACCCCTCATCGGAACCAGGACTGTTCAAGTGGTCTTGATGCATGATGGGTTTCATCATTCCTGCTGAAAACAATCAGTGTTCAAAATCCCAAATTTCCATGATAGAAAATGGTCTGGTTTCAAATACAAAAAGTTATGCACTCTTTTTCTTGGGTTAGTGCTCACCTGAAGAGTGGACAGCACCGGGGTAATAGTCCACAGGAGATCGTCCTTGGGCCATGCGGGGATCCATGAAAGGCGGCATCATCATCCAGCGGGGATCAAACCCGAGGACATGTGGAGGATAGTAGCCACGCTGGGCGTGGCTTGAGCCAGACTGCGCTGGGTGACCTGACTGCTGCCAGTGCTGCATCTTGTATACTGGTTCCTGTAGAATGTATGCAACAAATACACTTGTAAGAGATGGTGGACAAAATCCACAGTCCTTGTTCTGCGTAAAAATTATTTCTCAAGTTCAGCTGAAGCTAATATGAGACTTCAGAGTTAGCCAAGTCAAGAGGATATCTTCCAATGTTAGTCTTCTTAGTATAAAATTCCCTCTGTTTCAATGTACATATGGGCATGTGAGTTATACGGAGAGTCTTGAAAAAATGTGAGCCTCTCCTTTAATTCCACATTCACCATTGAACACAGAAGATGTTAAATCTGCTCTCGGCAAGGAATTAAACTGCTTACATTATAGACTAAAAATGCAAGATTAATATAAAGAAAATATACGCTAATGTAAACTTCCATGTTTCACTCCTCATGCATGACCCTGCCATGGTCATTATTACAGCAGCTGTTCTCTGTGAAGGAGAAAATGACCAACTAGGCAATAGGCTTTTTTTCACAACAGACATTGTGACTTGTCATAGTAGGAAAAGTATAAAATGAATAAGGAGGTGAACTGAAATGTGGGAAAACATTGCAAAATGCACGAATCCACCCTCTATAGATTGCATTTTCTATTGTTCTTACATGAGATAACCAATCGAGATCAGCTCCAAAAACCCCTTACAAGAATTTACAATGGACAATCCAATCAAAGACAAATAGGTTAAAATTCCCTGCTTCTGTGAACTCTTGAAAGCCCTCTTCTCACAAAGCAGTCACTAATACATTGACGCATTAGTCTAGGATTAGGACTTGATGGGTTAGAAGGGGCATCAGCTGGCGCTCACCTGCTGCTGGTGGTGCTGTGGCTGCTTTTGAAAGCGGGGTGGGATGGGTTTGGAGGGATGACGTCCACTGTAGTCTCCTGAAGGGGAGGAGGGCTCCTGGCCATCATCCTCGCTGCCACGGTAGTTAGAGAAGACAGGTTCCTCACGGTAACTATGGCCAGGAGAGTTGTCTGGGGGACACTCACTTCCATCTGGAAATCATTTGATCATAAATCATGCTCAGATAGAGTAGAGAATAATCTTTATATTTTATATGTAATATGTAGGCCTAAATGTACTAGTCTAGTTGCAGTTTTTTACCTTTTGTGCTGTACTGCCAGTTCTCATGGTGGCCTTTACTCGGTTCCCTGTTTGGAGACAGTGGAACTTCTTTGCACTCTCCCTCTTTCTGGCTCTCCTCTGTCCTGGATGTCTGCCTCTCAGTCTTCCCAAACTTCTCATCCAGCTTTTTGAGTTTTTCAGCACAGGCAGCAAGTCGTTCCTCACGGGCACGCCTCTCTTCCTCCTCCCTGCGTCTGCGGGCCCTCTCAACAGCCTCTGACAGCTCAGGTGACACATACTTTGCTCTAGCTGGAGCCTGAGTATGAGCCTGGCGCTGGTGATCTTCCTGGTCAGCCAGTGGCTCACCTTGGTTTTTCTGCTGGGCCTAGAGATGGAAGAGAGGCCGTTTAAGGAGGAGGGCCACTGCTTTATGTAGCGTGGGTTCCCTTCTTGAAAACACAGTGGACTAAGCTAATCTGTTTGACCAATTAAACATTGTCAACAGTATGTAAAAAAAAAAAAAAAAAAAAAAAAAAAAAAAAAAAATATATATATATATATATATATATATATATATATATATATATATATATATATGTGTCCTTTAAGAAAAGGTTTTAATTAAGGGTCCAGTGTGTAGACTTTAATAGCAACAGTGAAATTGCACATCACCACCCCCCCCTTCCAAGTGTGTAGGAGAAACTACGGTGGATAAGAAACTCATGAAAAAACGCAAACGGCCATATCTAGAGCCAGTGTTTGGTTTGTCTGTTCTGAGCTAGTGTAGACCTCCGTGGAAGGGGACCTACTCCCTATGTAGATAAAAACGGCTTATTCTAAAAGGTAACGAAAACACAACGATTCTTATTTTCAGGTGATTATAACCTAATTAAAGCATACTTATAAATATTATATTCCATTTCTGCCAATAGCTCCTCCTAAATACATACTGGACCTTTAAGAAATAATTTATTTTTTATTTAAGTGACCAAAAGGATTTATTGATTTTGAAAGTGTGGATGGTTGGATTTGGCCATCTGTTTATCCCCAGCACTGACATTCATTTATAGGTAACAAAACAAACCTGTGTCCATTTCTTTGAAAATGTATCCTGATAGTTCAATTCCTGTTAACCTTTCAGGAAAAATTGTTTATAAGATGTCGCAATACTAAATAACTGAAACATGGGGAAAAAGGGAGGAAGGATGACAAGCAATTATGGTCAGATTAAAACTCGGGAAATAACGGTTACATAGTATGCACCTTAGACCACTAGGCCTTAAGGATACCCACTCACATTGAGAACTTAAAATCCTCAAAGACTTGTTTAGTGAAAGAAAATATTAAATATTTAGGCCTTAATGTGCAACTCTACTTGTAGTTTATTTTAGGGAATTTGTCTGGCAGATTTTCACATTGAAACTGGCCAAAACACAGGCATAATCTGTTTTTCCATTATGTCTGTCACATCCTTTTCACAAGCCTTTTGCTTGGCAAGTAAAAAGTACTAAAGACACATATCTCTATGGTTACTGCAAGGTCATCTATCCCAATTCATAATGACAGTCTCACTCGAGGGTGTGTGAAGGCGCACTGCTATTCATATGCTCTGTAGTGTTTCCCTTTCCTCCACAGTCACAGAGGGATTAAAGAACGAGATGTGTTTTAACTGTGGATAACAACATAATGAGTTAATCTGAGATAAGTAATCTCAAAAGGGGAGGGTGACAGTGGAAAAACACAGCATAGTGTGTAGTTACCAGGGTGTCCGTAGAGAGATATCTGCCATTGGTTTTCCTGGGAGGCTCGTGGGGGTGATGTTGGTAGGAATAACTCTCCTCAGGGCCCTCCTGGGGGCAAGACACCTCACCTGAACTTAGGGAGGATTGGCAGTCACGCTGGTTCTCTCTCTCCCTCTCCCATTCAGTCCTAAAAAGTAACAGATAACCTTTAAATGATGACAAAAAAACAAAAACAAACAAGATTGTGAGCTTATTTAGAGCAATATTGAGCTATGAGGAAAGAGATCTTACCACATCTTGTTTTTATCAGAGTGTTCTTCCTCGTCATCACTGAACTTGAGCTTCTCACTATAATCAACTTCCTCATGGAGTCCTGAAAAAAACAACAAACCAACAGTCAGCAGGGCTGTGGGATGGGATGTATAGCAAATCATTGGGAACAGGCATTGGCATCCAATCTGCATGCTCTCAGCTGGTTAACTAGAATAAAAAATGTGGGAGAAGAGCCCCATTACATTCATATAGCCAGTGATTGAGATAAACAAGCTTGCTTTACCTATACGTCACAGAAGTTGAAGCCTTATTAGTGGAATCAGAACAGTGAATGGTAATAATATGCTGGCATATGATGAGTAATTCAGCAATACTTAACACGCAAACTATGGCGGTAGTGAATATTCAGAAGCTGAAGAAGAAACTTAAATGTAGACAAACTAACATCACACGGTCGACAACAATCATTTATTTGGCCTCACTATAAGAGGGGCTGGAGGCAGATAAACGAGTCTAAGAAATACTGACCAGCCCATCCATCCTCAAATTCATTGTCAAGCTCATCCAGATCCTTCAGGTCCTCTGGATTAATGATAGCTGGGCGTAGCGGTCTGTCACCAGGTCTGCGGATGGGCTGAGTAGAGAGTCGCGGTGGAGCACGGACAAAGCGGTTCTCTCTTTTCACATCACCGCTGCAATCAGACATGGTAAAAAAACAAATTAGCAATTGTCAGATGTCACAAACCTCTTGGTCAAACTGCTTAATGAATGGATAAATGCTCTCAGATTGTGAATGTACTTACTTGACAAGTTCAGGTTTGGCATAGCTCTGTCTAAAAGTGGGTTTGCTGTCAAATCGGGCTGGGGCTGCAATGGTCGTAGGAACATTGTCTGTACCTGGGACTTCACGTGTCTCTTTAGAGCACATCTGAAAACAGCAGAATGAAACAATGTGTTCATTGGAGAAATACAATGAGCCACCAAAAGGATTTGAGCTGTTTCCAGCTATATCCAACAGCTGATTGTGTACAAGTTCACAAAATTCTTACAAACAATGGCTTGAAGGAGTCATACGACTCGTGTGGTACTTACAAATGCAGGTAACATGTCATGGTAGACAGCAGTCGAAGTGTGGTGAAGCTGGTACTGCAGGGCAGTAGGGACGGTTGTTCTGCGGACAGGCTGTGCGGGTCGTAGGGAAGGCTCCTTAGGGTCAAGGACTGGTGACTGAGCTGTCACTACACTAGAAGAGGTTGTGCCATTGGCAGAGGAGGGGTGAGATGAGGCTGGAGGGGTGCCAGTCTCAGCTAGGGCAGTGAGCTTACCCTCAGGATCTGCTGGCAGGCCGAGGGTCAGGGACGAGGGTTGAAGGTTCCTGCCACCACCTTCCCTCCAGCTCGTCACATCTTGAAGTGGGGAGAGGGAGATTTCAGAAATAGCAATGAAGTCAAAAATCTTTAATTTAATAACCTGCTTTCCAGCAGAAATTAGCTTATCTATGAGACTGCCAGCCAGTTCCTGAGAGTTGAGACTTACTCTGGGGGCGGAGGCTTGGTCCGGGCCCATACGACGGATCGAAGCCGCTTCTTTCCTTGCCAGCCCTGTCCTGTTCTCCAGCTGCTTTCAGCGTGGGAAATTCCTCGTGAGAGAAGGGCTGAAGTCGGTTTGAGGCCCTTGAACCTGATGTTGCCATTGAAAGAAGAGTCATAAAGAAAGATGTTTGTCTGACTTGTACAAACACAAGAGTATTGTACTAATTGGCAAAGACATGTAGGAGTCACAATCTGGACAGCATACCATTCACCACTCGCATGTCAATTGATTTTAAACACACCTCACTCTCAATTATAGATAAATCGGCCTACTCACCATCTTGCTCTACTGCCTTTCCATTTAGCTGGGCCCATTGCTTTGGTCCACCTGGGTTTGTGTTCTGTGGAAATTAAGAAAACTAAGGTCACAGTCTAATAGCTGCATTAGGTTTCTCTGACATACAATGAGTCTTTTTTCCTGAGTCTGCATATGCATACTTTCCTTTAGTATTAACAGTTACACTTAGGCATGTTAAATAAAGATGCTGCAGCTTTTAAAATAATGAAAATAATGTGTGTTAATTACAAAGTTAGGAAAGAAGGTGGTTAAAATGTCAGCTGCCAACTTCATCTTGACCTTCCCTCTGTGTTAGCTACACTGAAACACTCAGACACTACAATAGAAAAGAGTACTGGGTATCATCCTCTCTGTATCTTCCAAGAAAAAAATGGGTGCCCACCTGGCAGAGAGCTTTGTTTGCTAAAGAGTGCTGCTCTCAAACTGAGATTGTTAATACAAGCGAGAGTATTAAACTGGGACACACTGAGAATGTGTGATACTTGCCGAAAAGTACCAAATGGATTATTAAAGCTAAGATTGTATGAGAATTGTTCAGTCACATTTATTTAAAGACTGCAGTGTGAGTTTTCTTGCCCAGAAGGGGCATTTTTTCTTGACTTTTTGGATATAATAAATGAAATCTGCACTAGATTTACAGTTGTGTATTAATTAGATTCTCAAAGATCAACTAAGAGACTGAAAACACAATTTTTATGGTGGTAAAAATCAGGAATAAAATGTCCCAGGTTGAGCATAACCATAGCTACACATACAGACCTCCTGGTTGGCTACCGGTGAGGGCTTCTGAAGATTGGAGACAGATTTCTGTAAAGCCAGCTGCGGCTGCAACTCCGGCAGCTGTGGTGTTGATGCAATAGAACTACAAATGAGGAAAAAAAAACTGTTAGTTTTGTGACATTTAGTAAAAGAGGGCACAAGTACTATGACTTGATACAAGACAAGAGCACAGAAGACTGGACCTCTGAGTAGGTGTAAATACAACAACTATCAATAATCATTAGGTAACAGTTTTGCAACATCAGCTGACTATTACAAAGCCTTATTTTACTTTTTCCTGATACTACACTCTGAAAAAGGATAAAAACATTTGTTTAAAGTTGATGTCGTTCTCTTAGAACGCAGCTCTCCATTGCACCCAGTGTAGTTAACTTGTTTTCTTTCAATGCTTGAAAACCACAAACTAGAAAGGCTGTCAGAATACCACTGTAATGCATAAAAAAAATATATATGATAAATATTTTTTTAAAAATTACTCGTAGCAGTTTATTTACCTGAACTTTGATATAATGATTAAATGAGAGGGTACTTTACAGTGTGTTAACTTTTCTCCCCTTACCTCTTTTGATCGGGTTGTTCCTGCTTGTTTGCCCATCCTGTACCGTCTTTAGGCACAATAATCACGTTGGGATCGTTTCCTTTGTTTTCGGACTTCAAGCTCGGCAGGTGAGCAGGTGGGGGCATGCGCCGGGCTGCGGCCACTTTGCCAAGACTCTGCAAGCCATGTCGTGGAACTACTGGGAGAGAAAACACAGGTAGATAAAGCAAGGAGAGGGAGATTAACAAAGGAGTTGACACAGGGTAACAGAGGTAACTGAGGAGAGAATATTTTTTTAACCATACCTGTGTTTTTCTGAGTTTCTATTGATTTTCCCTTGTACTTGTCAAATAGGCTGAGTGAGGAATACTTGCTTTTCCCATCCTTGGACTTGGTTATTTGCCCCAAACGATCGGACATTGCGATGTAATGTCATCGAGTATGGAAATTTTTCTTTGCGCCTCTTCCCAGTGCCTTCTGATTCTACAGAGAGAAGAGGAGAAGAAATTTCCATCTTAAGTACAGACTCACTGTAAAGAAAATATTAGGGGTGGAGTATGTTCAGTTCATCTACTTTTTACCTTGTGAGGTTGGGTATTATCTAGATTTTGTCAATAATGAATTTATTTTAGATTCTTGTCATAATATATAATATATTTCAATACTGACCCTAAAATTCACCAAGGTTAAATTAAGATCTGTAAACAGCATTTTTGTAAAGTTTTCATACAGAACAAAAGATTTGATCAGCAATATTGGTTAAATGGTTTTATCGTACTGAAACAAGATGTATAGCCTACTTATTTTGCACACCTCATATTTCAGTTACTACTGTCTACCACAGAAATATTACCAAAGAAAACTGTTAACAGCTAGGTTTGTGAATTAATCCGAAAAGCCAGGACATTGTTTCTGGAGTGACACACTGCTGTTTAGTTTTGTCAAATGTAATTTTCAAGGTTTTGTGCACCACAAAAAAAATTCTACTGGCCTCC
Source organism: Siniperca chuatsi (assembly GCF_020085105.1). NCBI lineage: Eukaryota > Metazoa > Chordata > Actinopteri > Centrarchiformes > Sinipercidae > Siniperca > Siniperca chuatsi. The sequence goes on from NC_058059.1 coordinate 10,463,077, forward strand.
ATTGTTCTGAGATGGAAGCATTGCTTTCAGAGCTCAAGACCAAAGGTTCATAAAACTGAAAATATCTGTGTGGCAACTATGAGATATTTTTTAAAATTTGGGTTAACTGACCGCTTAATATGAATTAGCTACGGCTGATAAAATCTGTCATTGCAACAAGCGAAATTGAAGCTCAACAGCTAAAATTAACCACTGTTTAGCATATGTGGCCGACCATCGGCCATAGTTTGTGCTCGGCGTGTAGCACTGATGGGTACAGTATAGTTAGCAGTGGCCACTAAGCATGAATCTGTAGTGGTGCAGTGGATTAGAGAGAGCTTTCTTAATTTCTTTTCAGCCGAACCCCATTCAGTTTTTTCTTCTTCCGCAGCAAAGTACAATCTGAAAATGCCAGTGCAAAGCAAATCTTTATAATGCCAGATCCAACTTTTAAATCAGCATATGATGGCATATGAAGTGACTGTTCAATCAGATTTACAGTGATGTAGATATGGTTGAATAGTTTGTTCTGACTGTCACTCTGTGATGTTTCATAAAAATTAAAAACACAGACTGACTAGTTATGACCTCACACAGGTGCAGAATGTACATTGCATGTTGGCTGTCAGATGGGTGCCGCTGTGTATAGTTTTTGCAATGTGTTCATGTGCAACTCTTAACAAAAGACGCGAGCCAGTGTGAGGTGATGCATCAGTCGCCCTTTTATCAGTGCTAGTTCTTCCGTATGTCAGGGCCCTTGGCCACACAGTGATCATAAGCATTTCCACTGCGACCTCAGCAACATCACAGTTGTACGGAAAACCACTTGCGCTATCACGGCAAAAAATTTTAAGTGGGAATTGTTGTCACTCCTTAAATGCACATTGGATATTAAATGGAAAAAATGTGATTTGCTCCATGTTTATATCTGCTGGGGAACTTCACTTCAACTTCAGTTTTTGTTTATTCCATATCCTGACCCGAAGGCAGAGACACCAATACGTCCAACTTGTCTACATGTAAGAGGCATAGTTTCTTTTGTAGGATTACTGGTATTTTGTACAAATACATCAACAACACTGAGTTGCTATGATCAAAACCAATGCATGCTACCCTCCATATGTCCATTAGAAAGATATGCAAGTAAGTTTGAACAAGATAAAATGACTCTGTTCACTGTTTAACTAAAACCAGTGAAACTGGACATCAAACAGAGCATCCATATCATTTTTTCACTTGTCTGTATGTTTGATAGGAAATAGTTCACAATGAAAACAGTTCAGGTATGTGGATTACCTTGAGTAACCGGGAATTTTTTTTCTAGTATACCGCTTCTGAGTTTTTCAATTATATTTGTTCTATGCTTTGAACACAACAAAATTAATTTGGCACAGTGTCACCGACTCTCAGCTACAGATATCTCAAAACCTTGACTGCAACTATCTGTATGGCTAGATACCACTAAGGGTAAGGGGTAAATGTTTTTATGTGATTTCATAGAACTGTCCCTTTTAAATGAATAATCATCTCACATGTTTAACAATTTATTCAAACCAAAATTAAGTATATTATCTGACCAAGTTCTTGTTGGCAGGAAATAAGCGTCATGTTGTTGCCATGCCAAGAATCCCTTCTCTTTCCTGGTTGAAACTCCATTTCCATCTATTCTTCCCTTACTGCTGAGCTACAGAAATGCCTTTGACTTGCACGTGTGTTTTAGTAAGAAAAGAACCATGTTCTCAAAGCACCAGGTTACGCTTCTATATGCCATGTGCTTATCCATAGTTCATATCTGACAAAATCATGAAGTTACATATTTGAATTACATGAAATTGTTAGCTCCAACACTATGTGATACCAAAAAGGAATATGCCAACATTCACCATGTAATGGAGCAAATACTACATTAATTTCTAACAACACTAACTACAGAAGTACACAAAAACATATGAATAAACAATTATGCAAGACACTGTAAATAGAAATATAAAAAGGCAATTAATTTTACCAAATGAGCTCTGATTTGAAGTTAAAAGGAAACCCAGATTTTTTTTTCAGGCCTGGGTGACATTTCAAATTAGGAGGGATTTTCTAATTTGTTTGTTAGCTTTATCTACACTTAAATCTGACACAATAGTCAAGTGAAGGCAGCAAACATTTACTAGTACTAATATTATTGACACAAGATCTACCATGTTGTTATCAATAAGCAATCAAATCTATTTCAATTTATCTTCAATGAAATGGTTTTGAAAGACAATTAAATCAGATGAAGTGCACACCTCAGCATGTTTTTTCTAGTTTAATGTGGTGATATACGGTCACACGCGTTCTTAAGGTTGAATATTTTCATGATGACTACTTGCGCTCACATTTCGAAGTGATTGCTTAATACAAGTACCAAAACAATATATGTGACGAGATGAGAGTTTGACACCAGGAGACACAAGGCATTTATAATGTGGGCTATATTTTCTTCTTTTTTTGTTTATATAACGTTAGCTACGCCACAACAGCCCACAACTGACGTTTTGAATATTTAATACACAAACCCGTGCAAATAAATAGTCATTTGAGCCGAATACCAGACAATCCCTAACGTATAGGAGGCCGCTCGGTTAAAGCTCCGCATAGGCGCTTTACCGAGACTTGTAAAGACAAATAACGTTATACGTCCATCAAGGTCGATTTAGTTAATATTAAAATAGTTAATGCCAGGCAATTTCCTCCCGTTTTAATCTCAGAAAAAAAACCTAGAATTTCAACAAGAACCATCAAAACAACGTACAAATTTAGGTAGCGGTAGGTTAATGTTAGATATCGAAGCTAACGCTGTAACAGTTAACGTTATCCATTTGTTGACTTTAACTACATTTTAAACGTTATTTACATTAGACAGCCAAAAGAAAATAACATAAGCACTAAAAAGGAATATACTAGTTAGAATCATAACATTTTTTCCGACCGCAGAATAACGTTTGACCTCTCTAACGTTAGTTGTAGGTGTCGTTACCTCATTGAAAGCTAATGCTAATCCCAGCACATGAAACTGACACCAGCCAGTTCGCTGCACGAAAACAAAAACACAATCTATTTCAACTAGTAAGATCAAACCAAAAAGTGGTATTGGACAATTTAGCAGATTATAAAGGCTACCCAACATTATCTTAAATTGTAACGTAACAACACAAACGTCAGGAAGGACCCAGGTGTAACTTGCTAGCCATCACTAATAAAATAAAGCTAGCTGTTGGCTAAAGAAAAATGGCTATGTAAACATCAAGTATAAGTGGCCAGACTGGCTTGTAGAACTGTATATCATTATTATTACCACATCTTTGACTGTGAAGATGCGGGAAAATGACTGCTTTTCTGTTTATTCAAGCTAGCACTCAGAAATAACAAAACACATCCAATTGCTCTTACTTAGCATTAGCTAGCTTCGACAGTCGCAGCTTGTTCGAAAACTAGCGAAACGGCAATCCCGTTTAACTTCCAGTCTAACTGTTAGTGTTCCAAAAAAAAACCTTGACAGGCCGGGGGTTTTCACTGCATTTTCATTTAAGATAGATATTATAAAATACACTGTTTTTCGTGGAAATCTCTATAATACACTCATACCCATGCTAACATTTTCAACCTTTCATAGTTTTCAGAACGGTCAGACGACAGGGACTGGAATGTAGGACAAGGCGATTAAAAATGGCTGCTGCACAGAACAAAGCAACAATAAAACTAGGCAGCGGAGAAGACAAGCAATACTGGAGATTTGACACAATCATCCACATCCATAACTCACCGATTCAACGACTTAGTGTATTTTCTGAGCAGTGACAGTGATATATTTCCACAAAATGTTGTCTAATCAAAGGATGGATGGCGATTGTAAAGCCCAATCTTCATAGGTTGAACCGATCGCAGTGTTGTTGCTGGGGTCCTACCCGGCCTGAAAATGAACAGGGCTGTGTGGGCTCGGCTGAGAGCGTCATACGTCACCAAACAACGTTTGCAAGGAAACACAACGAGCGCCTCTGCTGGTTGATTTCAGCACTTACAGAAACGCCCTATTTATTGTTGAGCAATGTTCATTAGTCTTTTAAGAATGGAATATATCCTTTCGCCTTGAAATACATTCACTGTTCTTTTAACATATATATCTGGATGCATTTATAATAGACTGCATTTATATGGCACTTTTATCTAAAGGACTGTAGGCGGCATTTATCCATTCACACAAACACATGCTGATCAGAATCAGAATCAGAAATACTTTATTGATCCCCGAGGGAAAACTCTCTTGCTACAGCATCACGTCAGTGCACACAGGAATAGAAGTACTAAGCAAAAAAAAATATAATACACTATAATACAGGTCAGAAAATAAATTAAGTACCAAGTGGGTATAAGTATAAAATAAAATAAAATAAGTGTGAAGTACAAAGTGGGTTTACCGGTTGATGATAATAATGGCAGCAAGCTACCATGCAAGGCACTTATGGAGGACCAGAACTGCCAAAAATAAATGAATGACTCAATAAATAAATTAATATGCCATTAAATGCACCAAAATAATATTAAAAATAATTTAGGCATTAAATAATTTATAAAATTTGACAGAAACTTTTCACCAATTGGTTGTTTGACATCTGAGTGTATATATCAATTTACAGCTGGCTCGACCAGGACTCTGATCTGGATCATATTTTATGTAGAAAATATTTTCTGGTTTTCCCTTTGATGTCCTCCAGCTGCTCTGCCTCAACTCTCAGTGATTTACAGAGTTTACTGATGAACAGATAGCTTCACTTGCTGCTAACTGTAACATTAGCTGCCCTCAGCTAGTTAGCCTGCAACTGTGGTCCAAGTACCCGACTCTCCCTGCATTGGGAGCTCGGAGCAATGGCGGTTCAAAGCTCCTGTACTACGGGAGTAAACAATGCCACTCTCCCAGTGCTCCCAGCTCCCAGCTCCGGGTAGTGAGCTAAGGCAATAGCTAGTAGTAGTAGTTAAAGCCATCTGTCCATCAGCAAACTCCGTAAATCACAGAAGGTTGAAGCAGAGCAGTCAGAGGACATCAGAGGGAAGACTAGAAAATATTCCCTCCATAAAATATGGTCCAGTTTCACCAAAATCAGTGAATAAAGTTATAAAAGTTGTGTAGTTTTGTACAGTAATCTATGAGGCCCGGTCCCCAGAAACACTCTGCTCCAGCAGTGTGCATCGTTTTTCCAACCTAATTCTTGTCTCATTTGTCTTCTGATAAACAGTAAATTCACCATATTCAGTGCCCCATATCGCTATTTTCCAAGCTACTGTAGTTGTCATATTTCGAGGGACCCATGTGAGTGCGGAGTAAGTTGGAAACGTGATAGACGCGTACTGAGAATAGCGAGCTAGCTTATTCGCTGAAGACTCCCACAAGAGTTAAAGGCAGATAACCACAGGTTCCCGTTTTTTTATAATGCACATTTGTGTTGTGATACTTAAACAAACCATCAGGGAAATAAAAGCCTCTTGTGTAAGAGGCCGGTCTCTTGAGAGATCTCCAGTCAGCTCACAGCAGGGTCTGTGAGTGTGCCTGGCAGCTCTGCTTCAACTTTTGGTGATTTATGGAAGCAGAGATGCCAGTGCCACTCACAGACCCCGCTGTGAGCTGACTGGAGCTCTCTCAAGAGAGACTCAAGCTAACTATGGGAAATGTAAAAAGAAAAGACAGAAATAAATAGGGAAGAAATGCAAAGGGAAAATAATACATACATAAATAAATACATAAAAAATAAATAACATATATATAATAAATACATATTTATTTATTATATATTAATATAATAGAATGAATGAATAAATAAATACAAATAAATGAATAAATAAATTAAATTAAATAAATTAATAAATATTCTAATTATTTTTAATATTATTTTTGATGCATTTAATGGCATATTAATTCATTTATTGAGTCATATATTTCTTTCTTTATTTTTGATTTTGGCAGTTCTGGTCCTCCATAGGCACTGGCTTAACCATTGCCATTGGGAGCAATTTGGGGTTCAGTGTCTTACTCAGAAGCCGGGGATCATTTGGGTCTTTGTACCCCAATGACCAAATTCAGGCATACACAAGTACAAATCAGCCAGCCAGCACCAGCTGATAAACTGACATGGTGCAACCCACACACGGTGGTCTTTTTACTATATGGAGTTTGCTGTGATATGAAAATATAACATGTACAGTATGAAAGTTCTGAGAGTTATAAGAAAGGAAGAGGACAGATACGCTTAAGTAACAGGTTTCAGCTGATTAGATTAGAACATATTGCAGTATCCACCTTCTCAAACATTTGCATTGCATGCATTGCTTATGCTTTGATTTATCCACAGTGTTGATATTTCCATCTCTGAAGTGCAAGGCATGAATCATTTTAAGAATCACAACAAACAATGAATCCGTGATGTCCGCTGCATTCACCTTTTTCTTGGTAAATCATACTCTTTGTTTTCACAGCTAAATCTTCCAACTCACTGGCTCCTTGTTACATCCTCTTAAATGACAAAGTAATTAACTGCCTTGGTTTTATGTGGGGTTGTCTTATACAGCATGTCTGATTCAACAGTGATCTCTAATGCCAAAATAACAACACTGCATTAAGTTGTTTTGAATGTACAGCAACACATCCCCTACTGAAACTAAAGAGCTTAACAGTAAACTCAGTGAGTACGTTTACATTTACATTAGTATCTCAGTTTTGAGTCATATCCTGGCTCATTCTAGGTATGACTGATCTCTTACGGAAACTTCTGTTTTATTCAGTTAAAATATTTCCACCTGCGATTATTCAATATGTAAAATTTAAGATCTGCGCCTCCCTCGTCACACAAACATGCTTATCTGTGACTCTGATGTGGGAATATAGTTATGTAGTAGAAAATAAAGCAGTGACCCTGAATTTAATTGAAATGAGAAATTATGTAACTCTAACAACAAATTTATAATGGAATATATTCCTATAGCATTAAAACAATGATAGAATTCCCTTCCTTTGTTCTCAAAAAACTATGAATTTATTACATTGGAAGATGGAAAAGTAAAAATAACCCATTCTTTCTTCTAGCTTTTCATTTATCTACTCATTTACTCAGCCCTGTTCATCTGCATTTTTTTTTAATAAACATTACATCTGCTTCACTTCACAAGAAAGTTGTCTGTAAAAGGAACATGGTATGAACACACTAACTTCTTTGAGCTCTTCGATGTGACTTAACTTGTTCATTGCTGATTTTCACTAGTCACAGTCTGTTATATTGCATAAGGTTACATGATAAGGGTTTGGCTTTGAATCCTTTTTCTAGCAGTAAGTAAACAGGTAATAGTCACCAAAAACAATACCTTTCCAGATCATTGCCAATGCAAGTCAGACTACACTGGTTCCTGGAATACTCAAGCAGATTCCTCTAGGGGGAGCACTTGTCTTACCCTTCTTCGACCATTCTTCCCGAAAGCCTCCAAATATCTCCCACTGATCCACCAGTTACTGTATGTTTTTTATCGCCAAAAGTCAGTAATATTGGTGTTGTTGTAGCAAATATTTTGAAAAAGTGTAAAAAGTCACATTTACATTGTATAGATTTAAACTAGAAACAAAAAAGAATGCTGAATTAACATGAATTATCATGTAAAAGAATGTATAAACAGCATAAATGTTTGTTAAAGCAGTTAACAGTGAGTCTGTAAGATATATGTTTCTAGTGTGCCACTAAAAACATACTTCACTCCACCAATTTGGCCCAAACCAATTTCTTGGGAGTTTATTTAATTTTTATGCAGCTATTTTGCAGACTAGTGACAAATGCTTTTATCATCTTGCAGTGCTTTCAAAGGTAATTCTAATGAAGGAACATTTCTGAATATACAAAGAAAGATAAGAAAATGCAAATGTCACTGACAATCACCAGAATACCTGTTTGGCATTGTAACATGCCCAAAGCCCCATACCTGCAGGATACAGAGGTCAGTGGCACCTAGAAAATTGTGGCGTCTAATGTTTCCTCCATGTATTGTATATATAACTCAGAGCATGACACAAACAGAGCATATAGACACAACAGTAGGAAGTGTGGTGTCTGTCGAGTCAGTGCACATGAACCCTGCAGAAACAGGCCTGCAAGGACTATCAGCACTTACTCACAGGGATATTTTGGGTACATGCTATACAGCGTTGTAGACGCCTTGATTCTGGTGCAAAATTAACAAAACCTGCACTGGGACAAGCTGTAATTTGGCGATGCTGCTCATGTTTTGCTTGGAAGCAAATCATCCTATATGAACCTATAACATAAGACTCTCAGAGTGAGGAAAGCTGTATTAATTCCACCTTTATTTGACCTTGAGAAACCTCATATACTATGGTGTCAAGTTAGGCTACTGCAGCTTAATAACTGTTACTGTCAACTTTTGTAAATCTCAGTCTATCTCTGTGTGTGCATACATATTGATGTTACTTGTGTTTATGTTGAAACTTTCTCTTGATGGTGTCATTGATAAACATGACCAATCATGGATGTCTACAGCAAATTTCATGGAAGTCTGTCCATTATTTCTCAAAGCTGTATTACTCAAATTTTGTTGTATTACATTGTATCTTGCTGTGTAATGTCAAAACGTCACAAATGTGACGTGATCCTGCTGAGGACAGAAACTCTTTCTCCTCCACACCTTTTCAAACTTTGAGGGTTCTTATTAAGGACGTGTCTGTCTTGTCTGCACTCTTCACTGTTTCTGTCTTTGCTACTCTAAACTGCCCGATCAAAGCTTTTCTTTAAAAATTTAGACATTTGGTACAAAATGTGCTTCATATGTTTGACAACTTTTTCTGATGTCTAACACTGCACACTGCTTTAAAAATACTCTCTGGTAGAGAGAGTCCAGCTCTCTCTACCAGAGAGTTTCTGTTCCTGCTATCTGAACTGTTTCAGAGCACACACTATTGCATTGGTGTTGTTTCCTGACAGATTTTTATGTGGTATAAGACTGATGTGACAGGAAACTGGTGTCAAAGGCTGTGAGGGGACACGGACTTAATGACAATCAGAAATATTGTTGCATTAATACATGAATGTTTGCTCAGTCAAGTAAACAATTTGGCCAAAAATGATATTAATGCAGTTAATAGGCAAACATAAGACTAAGACTGAAACACTATATGTTGATGGCAAACCACTCACATCATTCAATTCAAACTTATGACTAAAAATTCAAAATGATAGGATAACTGGAATAAAGTACTTTAGAAGAGAGAGAAAAGTAAAATGTCAGATGGATACTAGTTCTAGCCTTCAACTTCTTTTTTCTAAAGTTTAGCACTGCCGGAAAGAGTATAATGGCAGAGCTATGTCATTGCTTAGGGTTTCAACAGATCACACTTCTTTATTATTTTTGCTGACCAAGTTGTGCAGATGTGATGCCTTGCAGCCCATGTAATGTTTGAAGCAATCAAAACAATTTGTTGTGGAAAGCCGACTTATGAATAGAAATGTAGCATACTATCCAGCTGATTCATGAACATCATTTGTCAAATTATGTTTAATGGTGTTTTCCCCTCATACTAGTTGTTCTGTAGTTCAATTTAAAATATTTGCAAAACCTTGTATTGTAGATAGTGTATTAAAGATGAAGTGATGTACATAAACACCACACACCCACACTTGCAAGAAACCACTATTCACCCTGAAAATGAATATAAAAAACAATTTTGACTATTATTGGCATCTGTATGTTCACACATTAAAATAATAAAACACAAAGGCACTGACAGCCCACCTCGTTTTATTAATGAGATGGAGAAACAAAGTAAAAACATGATACACAGATCCCTGTACAGGAAAAAGCGAACTAATGTACACAAAACTGTATTTACACACCAAACCAATGTAGTGACATTTTTTTGCCACAAAGACCCCCATCAGATTTCAATCAAAGTCAATAAAAAACACATTTAAAAAAGGTATAATTAGTTAAAAACTGATATTTCAAATAGATATTTTTACTTCATATGCCAACAATCGCACACACACACACACACACACACACACACACACACACACACACACACACACACACACTTCAGTTGTTTAGTGGGGCATAAAATCAGTATCTCTGACAAACCATAAGCATCTGTTAGGCTAATGTGCAGACTGCAGCAGTCTGAAATGAAAGAGCTGAAGAGAAATATATGCTATAAAAAACGATTTAAACTCATTAAAGCTCAAAGGGCATGTTGAAGGAAATTATATTTGACCCTGTCAGAAAATTATTAAATTCCGTGTGACATTTGTTTTACACAAGCAGCTAAATTCAACAGCATCAAAAATAAGTTCATATTTGATAAACATACAATAAAAAGAACAGAATCCCATCAGAAATATACAAACATATTAGTCATGCCAATTAGGAACAATGTGGAATATCTAAACAACAATCACTCTATATGTTTTAGTGTGACATCCAATATTACAGCCGTATACCAAACTCTATTCGGTGTTCAACATGGTTTAAGAATTTCACTGTCCCAGAATAGAAGCACAAACAAAAATTGAGAAAAGAGGAAGCGGTAACAAAGAGAAGGGGGAAGTAAAAGGTAGGATGGTAAGGAGGAAGAGGCATACCTACTCAAGAGAGAATTTGATGAATAGAAAGAGGTTCGGTTACGGATGAATGGTACCATACTCTATGAGAATCCAAATAATAATAATAATCTTAATAATCTTTAAAAATCAAAAACTTTAATCCTACATGTACAGTTGCAGTTAATTATCTAATCTTAATTTTCTGTTTATTATTATTTCTATTTATTAGCATTGAAATTAAGGATCAGCAGAGGTGTGTGTATTAGTCGATTTGACTGAAGATATCAGGGTTTGTGAAGCATTATAAAGGTCTTGTAAGGTCTTGGGCGTTACATGCAAGCCAGCACCTGATTACAAATATTAATGCTTCTCTGTTCACAACCTGCAATAAGAACTTCGGACCCTCGCAAAAAAAGACCTAGGTCCTTGACATTGCAAGGTTACTGTATCAAATAAGCCTTGTGCGCTAGCATAGCCTTATATCAAAAGCTCAGAAAAAGGGGCTCCAGCTGAGCGTGCTTATGGAAATAAGAGTCTGACAGGTGCTTGATGAGAGCCACACCGTCTCCATCAAGTTAAAGTGGAGCATGCCCAGTGCAAAGCCACACACCATATCAGTTAGGTGGTGTTTCCCCAGCAGCACCCGGGACACGCCCACCAGAAAGGCCCACAGCACCAACAGGATGCGAAGCGGCACAGCCAGGACCAGGTGGGACAGCAGGAACTTGGAGACCATGGCGGCCCGGCTGGCATGAGCAGCAGGGAAGGAGTAGATGTCCATGGCGATGCAGTCCAGGAAGCCTGGCATCATCTCCCAGGGGCCTCTGCGCTTCACCAGCCTCTGGACTCCAGCCACAGTCATGACATCAAGAATGAGGGCTGTCACGAAAAAGGGAGTTAGATTATAAAGGCAAAAAAAGTGTGTTGACATTCTGTAACGTAGACAATTTCAGTGGTGAAAGATTAAGATCCTTTACTTAAAGTAGTACCAATACAGCAATGTAAAAACACTCCTTTTTAGGTAAAAGTCCTTCATTCAAAATTCTACTTAAGTAAAAGTACAGAAGTATTATCAGCAAAATGTATTTTTAGTAAAAGTAGTCATGGTGCAAAAAAATGGCCCCGGAGAGTAATACATTATTATATATGAAATTATGATATGAATATTAAGTTGTTAATACTGATGCAGCATTTGTTGTAGCTGCTGTTAGTGGATCTAGTTCAGATATATGTAACGGTTGTGATGTGATTAAAGAGGTAGGAAAGAAGAAGTTCTGCTACACAAATATCAACAAACAATTATTCAAAGAAAACCATCTAAGAAGTTTAGAGGGGAGAGGGGAGGTATAACTACTAACAATTCATACACATCTGAAACGTGACAATGGGCTTATTTTGCTGGCTGGGTTAATCTATTATAATCCATTTAATTTTCTGATACTTCCAATGTTTTTTTAAAAAAAAGTAAAATCTTAACCTGAAAAGTAAATCAGAAAAAAACCCAACTTATTTTTGTGTAACAGAATTATTATTATTTTTTCTTTCTAATCCCTTTAATCATCTTGTGCCTCAGATTTATATTGGTACACCTTGGTGGTCCTGACCCCCACTTTGGGAACCACTGTTCTAATCAGAGCATTCCCATTAAAAACAATCTGATAAAATGCATTATATAAACTTTCATGAGGACAGTGAAATCTCCATAATACAGTAACTGTACCACTCTGAACTTTGAACTTGAAGAACTAATCAGCATGTCCTTGCACTTCTCCATTGGTGTGGTTTTTAGCCATGGCAATGTCGGTCTATTTGGTCCAGACTAAAATATCTCAACTACTATTGGATGGATTGCCACAAAATGTTCATGGTCATTCACGGTCACCAGAACTTTCTCTGTAGCGCCACCATGAGGTTCACATTTGTGGTCTTGAGTGAAATGTCTCAACAACTAATGGTTGGATTGTCATGACATTTGGTAGACACATCCATGCCCCCCTCAGAGTGAATTGTAATAACCTTGTGATCACCATCATCAGGTCAACATTTTAATGTGTCCATTACTTTGGTTTATGACCTAATACCTGCAAAACTACCGACATTCCCATTATCCTCAGCTGTAATTTGTTTAGTGCTAATTAGCAAATGTTAGCATGCTAACATACTAAATTAAGATGGTGAACATGGTTAACATTATATCTTCTAAACATCAGCATGTTAGCATTGTCATTGTGAGCATATTAGCATGTTGACATTAGCATTTAGCTCAAAGCACCTTGGTGCCCAAGTACAGCATCACAGAGCAGCTAGCATGGCTGTAGAATCGTAGTCTTGTAAAATCTGTAAAAAATACTGGACAGAGCAATAGTGTTGAGTAATAAACAGATAATTCACAAATAAGAGTATCAAACTGCCTCAGTGGAGCATTATGGCTATACAGTGACTCTTCAGAGAAAGCAACTATAGTACATGTAAACAGATATCTTGGTGACCAAGAATAACCAATAAGGCATACAATACCTAGTAGCATTTGCTTTGAGTCCACATACCAGACATTTGCAAATGCTTTTTATAGCTCCACAGCACTCCCAAAAATATCCCTACCATCGCCATCTTTAACTTCTGTTCAAGTCTGCCATCTTCACACACACTCAACCAGCTCTGTGCTAAATAACTGTCAGTCATCTGACATATAGGTTATGCGGCCCTACTTCTCATTCCAGTCGCTCACTCTCTGTCCTAGCGGGGCCATGATTTTGAACTTCTATTCCAGCTCCTTAAAGGCACCTGTGATTGACTGGCGACCTGTCCAGGGTGTACCTCGCCTCTTGCTCAATGTCAGCTGGGATCGGCTCCAGCCCCCTGCGACACTCTCAGAATAAGCGGTTATAGATAATGGATGGATGGATAGATAGAGGCAGGATGGATAAAGGCTGGCTAGTGAGGTCGTGCCCATGTTCACTGGGGGAAAACATCTAACTGCTAAAGGAAGATTTGACGGAACAAAAGAGAGGCTTGTAAAAAACTTAAAACAGTTCAGGACAGGAGCTAAGCAGACAATGAAACTAGAGAGATGTGAGTGAGGACTGTTGTGGTCTTTGCTGCAGGGACCCATGGTGCCCTCTGGCAGTCGACATCTCAAATGTACTGAGAGGAGGCAGAAGGTGAGCCAAGCAATGAGGCATCATATTATCAGGACAACCCTGCCCTTGGAATATGGGGATAATTATGCCAACTTCTGGTTCTTGCTGTTTTTTTCTGAAAAATCCCAGCTGTGTTCTCTAAAAAAGACTTGTGCTGGCAGATTGTGTGACTTCTTTGTCCCCCTTTGTGTTTCTGTTCTGCAGTGTGTGCGCTCACTGTAGAGAGTTTTTCAGTGTTCTTGGCTGTGAAACATTGTCAGGACAGACAGCAAAACTGCAGTTAGCACAGTGTGATAACATGTTCACAGCCAAACACTCTCCATCGGTGAATCAGATCCTGTGTGCTGAACTCAGCTTTACTCTTCAAGGGGAAACTGCCATATTGAGAATGGAAACTCCATCCCCAAGATGTGCAACAGGTGTGGGCAGATAATTGGTTGGGCTGCCGCAGATCAACTTGCATTGTGAGGAAATCCCACAATGCCCATTGTTTCAGACACTACTAAGCTAAGATGAAGGAATACTAGATCAACGATTTATACTTTGCTTCCCCTGAGTTTCTTCTTTCCAATTTGAGCAAGGGTGAGTCTATCACTAATCTTAATTGACTCATTGTGGCCTGCAAATCATTTGCAAATATTCAGGGCAAACACCGTCCAGCTCATCTCAGACCCTTTATAAAGGCTACTTTTGTTGCTCTTGTAATTCCCATCTTTTAATCCCAAAGAGGCAGTCCCCATCCCAAATTGAGATACTGGGGGGGGGCAGCGGAAACAAGCTGTAAACACAACACTGACATATTATCATCTTTTAAGTTGATATGGTGAACTTGTTAGCAAACAGTTGCGTATTTACACATCCAGCAGACACAGAACAACATTCATTTGGAGTCATGTGTGACAAATAAGTTGAGAATTCACTCTCCTTTTAGCTTTGTTTTGGTCTCAACCAACTCCTGAGCAAAATATTTGTCTCTTTAGCCTAATGCTCCAATAGGTTCACCAGCTAGTCACTAACTTTATTTGTTTGCCGTTTGGTGCTGGGCAGGTAGCACACATTGGTTTTAACGGTGAGAGTGAACCAAAACAGTCAAGTTGTGGGCCGAATAGCTAAAACGAGTAAAAAGACGTTAAAAAGCTCTGTAGAGCTGAGGAGAACTGCAGAGCCGTAAGATAATTCTCTGTGGTTTTGTCACTACGAGCAACTCCTTTGGTAATGTGATCCATCGTTAATGTAAAAATATTTATTATAGCTGCTTTAATGATTATGGCATTGCTGAATTCTTTTGCTAACAAAGTCAAGAGCTGCATACAGGTATAATGCTAAATACTGAGCAGTCTGTTCCACCAAGCATTATGAAAAATTAAATACAACAGCTGTGTGAGCATGGCCTAATCATGTCTGTTTGTTACTGTCACCACCCATGCAGGCCTCAACTACAGTCCAGGGAGTTGTGCGTTTAGAATACACCTCTGCCTCATTTATCTTTGTACAAATGGTGATAATGTAATGATATTGTTGCAATCACATCTGCATACTTGCAGTGCAATTGTGTAATTAACAGCCACATTTTTTTGTACTGCGCACATTATACAAAGAAGTGACTATGAGACTACAGATCTGTGGCCACTGATGTTACATGCATTGAAAGCATGTGTTAGAAATCTACTCACTGAAGATAAACAATCAAATCTAAATATTTTAAAAGTTGCCACTAAAATATGACCTTTTGGGGGTTTTATACATGTTTTTTTCAGTTTTATTACTTGGAATGATTGTGGTATTTCACTATAAAGCATCCAGTGTAAGTAAACTGTTCTGTGAGGGCCTCCTTCATACATAAGTTCATTAATAAGTTCAAACAGGACTGTGTCATTTTAGCACCAGTTTGATGCCTGAAGCATCTACCAGTTGTCTATATCTTTCCTCTTTGATGGAAGAATTGTGTATGATATGAGGTAAACATAGATTCTTTGAGAAATGGAGTAACTGGGTCAACGGAGTAACTAAGTTATACAGAAGAAGAGACCAGAAAACACCAGTGCAGAACTACACTGCAGCTGATAAGGATGGGAACATCCTCTGCACAGTCAAGGTTTGCTTTTGGAGTCTCTGACATGCTCAGTAGTCTTTTAGACAGTCCCAGTCATTGTGTGACTAAACTTTGTTTTCAAAACACTACATGGGAAATATTTCTGCCCTGCACTGTTCATACGCTCATGACAGGGGACTGAATTAAACCAATCCTGACAGGCCAGTCTTGGCTGATTACTTTCCTGTTAGGTGAAAACAAAACACAATTTCAGTCAGCATTAAATATTAAATCCCCACCCACTGTTCAGTATGTTCGTAGATTTTCTCCTGACAGACCTCAATAGACTAAAAATTATCCCGGACTGACAAATAATGAACAAGCCTTTGGGGCTGAACAATGTCCCAATCAACAATACAACAGTGCTCCAAATCCAGAGATTTACTGGCTTCGAATCAGAGCTCAAGGTAGCTACAGCCAGGAGATTTGTACTGCTTTTTGCTTGATAATCTGTGTTTGGGTCAAGACTGTGCATGTGTGTGTACATGTGCACACCCACACCCACACCCACATGCAGGTCCCCCATTCATTGTTAAAAATTTGATCTCATGTAGTTTGCTCTTTGCTGCATAAATATGTTGAAATAAAATGTGCTGTACTGCTGCTTTACACTATTTTTTTTTTTACCATTAGTAGAGATAAACAATTCAGTACTGAATCAACAACAACAAAGATCTATTTTTGCTACTGAATAAGCATTGATCAAAGGCAGCTAAAACTATGTATCATGAACCATTGTACAATCTAATGCACTGCAAAAATACTACCTTTGGATATATATGTCTTTTTGAATCAGTACTTTTTGTGTGGCTGTATTAGATTGTATTATTTTGTAAGATGTAACTCATAACAATAAGTTAAATCAACACCAATCTGACACAAAGTCAACAAAAACTGATGCTCATGAGATGATGATGATGATGATGATCATTCATAAAAGGTATTTATTATGGGGCTATTGTATTAAATTGCATTAGACTGTGGGGGAGGCTTGTAAAAACAGTCTACTTATGCTAATAGACAGAAAAACAGCAATATACAAACCCTCCTTTTTAATACATAATGTTGACATTACTGAACAAAAGTGACACATGTTGACATTCTGTCTGTTTCTTCTTGTAAAGTCTGAATTTTCTTCTCTGTTGCTGAGGGACAATCAGCACAGTTTTACTAAACCCTTGTGTTTAAACTATGTACTTTGGAAATGGCTACGTGGATGGCTAAAACATTCTTTGTAATTACAATACAGTGGCGAACACACTGAGGCACAGCTGACTGATTTCACAGGTGAGACAAAACCAAGAGTGCAAAGTCAACCTTTGCAAGACACAAGGCATAATCTGAATCAGTTTCAAAAGAAGATTCTGAGTGCATGCCATTCTGGTGACTTGGCTTGTCCTGTATGGTGCATTCTGGGTACTGAACTACTGTTGGGAGGTTTGGAGTGGTTGGTGAGTGTGGTGTGGCATTTACCAAGCAGCAGGTTGACCAGGACCTCTTGCCCAGCCAGAGTGTTACTCCTTGTGAGACACACAATAGTACCAATGATCCACGTGATGCCGTGCCCTGTGAGCGCTAACAGGGCGACCATGGAGCGGCAGCCTCCCCAGGAGGACGACATGTAGGCGCACACCCCCATGCGCTTGGACAGACAGATGTCTATGGCCAGGAGGGAGTTAATCGCTATTCCCTTGAATGAAGGGTTCAGCTGCATACAGTCTTCCTCTGGCATTTTGCTGGGCTCTCTCCTGTCCTTGCTGCCACTGTCGGTAGGTTCTTCACTCGGCTGGCTTGTTTGGTGCTTGATCTGGCCCGGTCGCTTTGCGGTGCCTCGGCTCTCAGAGGGGCCGCCGCCGCCGCGGAGGGGCTGTTGGTTCAGTGACATGAACTCAGGTCTGCTCAGGACGCTGTTTCTCTCCCGCGCCCTGGATCTCACATTGTAACTCGAGGGCATGTTTGGACAGGGGCAAGTTCTCCTCTGTGGGTCCAACAACCGATTGTCAATCTCTGGAAGATAATTCAAGTGGTGCGAGTTCACCACGACAGTGAAATGTCCCAGGATAAACCCCCTACACCGGACCTTCCCCTCCTGTGGCCTTAATAGATATATTTAGACCCACTGGAATGCGTGATGGCCATGCTGTTTATACCGCGACCCATGCACGCTGGGAGAGTGTATTGAATGGCATTTGCTTCGGCCAATCCAGTGAAACCCGATCTACAGCATGGAGATAAAGTAACAACATGAGCATCTTGTTACGCCACGCATGACACAACAACACAGCTAACAGGTGCTTTACTGCGTGTGTTGCTGTGGAAAACAGGCTCAGCGTAGAAATTGTGCAAGAAATACGCAAGATACGGTGCTGTCGTCTTACCAGGCGAAGGAAGAATATGAACCACACAGCATCACTCTAAATCTCCCCTGCAGCCTCCATAACACCTCTGAGATCCTGGCAGCGAGGAAAGAGGATTCTAGTATAACGCGATGCAGGCACAACCTGAAACCGTTAGCAGACAGCCGATATCATCAACAAAGGGTGAAGACAAGGCAGCCCAAGCAGTGCAGCATTTGGTTCTTCCGGATTTGACGTAGTTTACGCACGATCGCGATTCAACATCTGCAGAGCGCTCTGCTGTGGAGCGGAGTTCTCCAAGGTGCTTAAACAGACAGCGACCGGACTCGGGGGGTCCGATCTATGATCTAGTCAGTAAAAAATGTTACTGCTACACTATTACTACTAGCCTATAATAATTCTAATAAATTATTAGTTGAATGCGCGGTCCATGGACAAAATGCCACAAAATTTCCTCTTCAACATCACACAGAAGCTCTCAGCCTACGAGGTGAAGTGAGGTGAACTGTTAAAATATTGATCATGTCAGCCTTCTGTAGGCTGTAAACTCCGCCCGGACAAAAAAAGGCAAACCCTCTCACTTTCTGTATGAATCATTCTAGCCAAAAGAATGTGCTCTGAGATTATTTACTGATAATTTCCAACAGATATCGCCGTGCCTACATTTCCCAGCATGCCTGCTGCTCAGAGCGGAAGTGTCGCTTGAAAAATACTTATAAAGCTGCTTCCCAGGCAGATGAAAGAGACCAATGCGCAGCGGGGTGAACCTGCCGAGGCAGCGATGGGACGAGCACGGAGAAATGACAGCTTGTGCAGGAATTTAGGCTGAACTGCATCCCATCACAGACAGGACTGCAACTGTCGGTGCGGTCGAACTATGTGACAGCTGGCATTTCTCCCTCCAGAGGCGTTATATTTTTTATTTATTTTTAAATCTAAGAATGGATCCGGTGAAATGGGTGTTAAAGTTGACCCGGCGGTGTCCTTTGGATGTTGCGGTGCTCCGTCTCAAACTGGACTAGATTTCAGAGCTTGTGGAAATGCTACCTCTCTCTCTGTGGGACGGGGAAACAATTTGCAGCTATAGTGGAGAAATAACGGGAGCGGGTGTGAAGGAGATAACGGAATTACCTCTCTGACCGAACAACTGTGTGAGCCGCCGTTCGCTCTGAATTTCTCCAGGATTTGACCCTGCCGAAGACACTGGAGACTTTCCAGCGAATTGTTTTATAGGTAGACTTCTTTTTGCATGTTGTTTTTGTCAGCTAAAAATAAACCCCAATTCATGCAATTGCACTGCATGAACAGTTAATCCGCACATGTGTAAACACGTTCAGTATAACGCTCTTAAATCGTTAAATTACACTTTTTGTTGTGAGGAATCGAGGCTATTGCGGATTAAATTAATAATGTGAGCGTCACCTCTGAGCTGCCATTTGGCGTTTATAGCTGTCCGCGTGCACTGTCCAGCAAGACATTTTTGATTATGATTCTTGTCACCAGCTGGACATAGAGCTTTAGCCAGTGGATAGTCCAGGGATTAGCTGTTAATGACAAAGAATCACACAGAAGAGAATATGACGCCAAGATGTAACATTAGTAGGCCTAGTTTCTGTTAATTATTTAGCTCATAATTAACTTGAAACTTTTACGCGCATCTTTCCAATGGATGCATGTTGCCAAAAGGTCAAGTCTTTTTGTGATAAAGCGCATTTAGGAGGCAATGACTTGTAACTTGATAGCATGAAAACATAAGGAAAGTTATTGTACCTGCGCTTGCTTGGTGAAGTTGCGTTTACGCACCGGAAAGCATGCGCTCTACAAATATGAAGATTTTCTAGGCCTGTCTTCTTCTTCTTTTCTGAAAGTAGTTTTGGATCAAAGATGCATGGCTTTTGTATGAGACAGTCTGCTATAAATAAGCACTTTTTTAATCTGGTAAGCTATTTTTTGGGGGGGGAGAACATGCTGTGGATCCAACTGAGGTGATTTTCTTGCTGTTTCCATGCGTCTTTCTTCTCCAGACCTCTGGACGTTGTTGTGGATTGTGTTGCTATTTAATGCAATGGGCTGCATCCAGAGTATCAAGTGTAAGCCCAAGAGTTTCCGAGACAGTATCATCATCCTAGAAGTGAACAGTTCCATCGACCCCAACCCCACCAGCATCGACGAGTCATCCAGCGTGGTTCTGCGCTACCGGACACCGCACTTCCGAGCTTGTGCCCGGGTCTTGGTGCCGCCAGTGGCCGGTAAAGAGACATGGACCATCGGCTGGATTCAAGCTTGTAACCACATGGAGTTCTACAATACGTATGGAAACAAAGGGATGTGAGTATCATGGGCTCTTTTTTTCTCGTGTTGTCAGGCTTTGGCGATCATCATTGTTAGGTGATGAGCATGTGTTGAGCACATTTGGTTGAGACTCATGTACCAGGGATTAATGAGAATTATTCACATTGAAATGAACAAGTATAATGCTTTATATTTGGAATATTGAACCCCAACACTGATGAATAAAGCCATTTGAGCTCTGTTAGCTTAATTAGCTGCGACTGATATTTCTGACAATTCAGATTATATGAATTAAATCAAGGTTGCTTCGGTTACTTTGAAAATGTTTGTTATTACATGACGCTTTACCTCATCAGCACTGTGATCATGGGTTACAGAAACTCAGCAACTATTCTGATTAGTTTGTTATATTTGAGGTATGAATTGACAGACAAGAAGAAAAAAAACAAAGGTTTTGGATAAAAATGTCTTGTGTGTCTCACTGGAGTTTATTTCTGGATCTTCTTTATTGATCACACATGTATTAGAAAACTAAATGGAAAGTTAACATTAGGGCTGCGAATAAGGATTATTCTGAGCCCAAGGTGACGTCTTCAAATGTCTGTTTTTGTCTGATCAGAAGTTCAAAACCCAAAGGTATTCAGTTTACTATCATATGTGACAAAGAGCAACAGCAAATCCTGCCATTTCAGAAGCTGAGCTCCTGAGAATGAATAGCATTTGTAGCACAAAAAAAAGACTGAAACGATTAATTGAAGAGCAAAATAATTGCAGATGATTTTTCTGTTGATCGACTAATGAATTAATCTATTAATGGTTATGTCTTATACATATATTTTGTTTGTGCCATCCAACTCTGATGAAATCATGAGATCACTTTTTGAGAAGTGCTTTCACCCAAAATGGGGAACTACATGGAGAATTTTAAGTTTGACAATCTTAGGCCAACAGATCCAGATTGGACTTCAGGAAAAGAAACCCAACTCAAGCACTTATTACCAAACTCTTAAAATGGACAGAGGAGACAGTCGGTGCCAACCCCCAAAAGAGAACCTTTATTTCTGTCTAATTTAATGGGCTGAGTTGAGTTGAGTGTTGGTGTTCCTGTTTCTGTATTACAGATAATGCTAAAATTATTCTTCAGTGAAAAAAAAGAAAAAAAGTAGTGAAACTTGCCTATGGTTACAGCTGGGCCAACGTCAGTCTGTGCCGTGTAATCAAAAAATGACATTAACATCTGTATTCAGGAAGATTAGTATATGAGAGTAGCGCATTGTGACGAGAAATAATCGCTATGAGCTTTCAGATCCCTCCACCAGTGGTTATAAACAAGACAAACATGATCAAATTCAGCTTTAAGAAAATATGCTCATGACACAGAGTGATTGTTAACATGTCTCTTTGTCATTCTCTGTATATGTACAGTAAGTGTGTGTGTGTGTGTGTGTGTGTGTGTGTGTGTGTGTGTGTGTGTGTGGGGGGGGGGGGTGGGGGTGGGGTATTCGTACAAATGTTACAAGTAGCGTTCGTCCTATATACTGTAGTCAGCAACCACAAGCTGACATGTACCCAGAATATGCTTTATCTGTAGACATTGCAGCTGATGTCTGAGTGCTGCATGTCTAAGATTAGAGGCACAGTCCCCTCCCCAACACCCCCACCCTAGTATGATCCTGCACGTGTGTGAGAGAGAGAGAGACAGTGAGAGAGAGAGAGAGAACCCTCAATTATGCACTAAAAGTCCAGTATGATCAATGCCTTTTGTAAACTGCATTTGTGTTTACAGTAATTGCCTCTTTCATCCAAGCTACACTATTGTATTGTGAATATTTACTCTTTTATCTAGCTGAAGTTTAATTGTCACACTCTTTTGTCAAGTTTTTAGTTAGTGATGTACTGTTGCCATATAAAGGAACATAGACACATTCAAAATTGTCCAATTTTGAAACAAACAAAAAGCAGAATAGCTCCCCATTTTGAAGCCCAAAACATAAAATTGGACACAGTTACTAACTCCCAGTGTACTGTGCTTGACTGGGTTCACAGTAGAGGAATGAACAGATAATCAATATTATGCCTCTTTTCTCAAAAATGTCAAGTTGTATAAAATTCTTTTTAAGACTAAGTACCAACAAACAGGATACAAAATGAGACAACTAATGCGCTCGTCTGGCCAAATTGCAGCCAGCAAACACAAAATTAAGAGATAACATTCAACAAATCACGTCAGCATACGGCACATACAAACAAACCACATCGACAAAGAAGAACGGCGATCACAAGCTGGATCTAACCAACATGGATCCAACAGATACATGTACATATAGACTTACATATAGGGGTGTTGGAATGCACTCTCGAGTGCTGAGATTCTCATTCTATTTATCCGTTGTAGAAGTTTTGTTAACAGCATTTATGGGTATTATGTTTCTTAAAATTAAAGTTAACTTTAGTCATGAACATTAATCTTACACACAAAACTTACTGCCAATATTCTTGGTAGAGCAGTGTGGTAGTCCACACAGACACACACATACAGGTGGTGAGGCTTAAGCATGCTGTAATTGGTTAATTAATTGCATTGGCACTCTATTTCTTCAGTTGAACTCCTACAAAGTTGATCCAATCTTCACCATCTGTGTGTTATCAACAGAGTTTTGATACTCCAAATCATTTGCCTGTGACATGCAAATGAATGCGGCAGAAAGGTTGCAGAAACAGGAAATGAGCTGTGTTTCCGCTTTGCTCAGTAGATACATGAATTCCCAATGAAGCTGTTTGGAAACTTCTAATAATCAGATGTGATCAGACCTAAAGCTTTGAACCCTTTCACATATCACTAATCTAGTCTAGTCAATTTCAGCCCACAAAATCAACTTCTATTTACAGCTTTGTCAAAAACACATTTCTTTGCTTCTTCTGCAGAGGTGATGCAATCTTCACAATATACTGTAAACAAGCAGATGTCTTTTGGATGCGATTAATGTGGCTTATTCAAGAGGGTTCTTATACTCTATATAAGAGTCACCGGTCACCACCGGTATTTGATATTGGTTCAGTCAAACCTTTGCTAAAGAGCTTTCAATTTAAATGTGTAGAGCACAGGGCTTATAATCACTGGAGGTTTAAAGTAGGTGAACAGGAAATTGCAACCGTGTACTACAGCAGTGCTTCCCAACTTTCAGCCCCATCAGATGAACTCAAGTAGGCCTACCCTTTCATCACCACCACCAGTCATGTTACAAACGTGTTCATTTGAACTGATTTTAAACTGCATGTTATTTAACACTATTAGCCTAACTATATAAAAGTCGATATTGTTACAATATTTTTTCATACAATTAAACTAACAGAGTTTAGTTTGGTCAAGTTTGCATTTGTACCACCAGTGGCTGTTACTTTTAGCTATCCATTACTTTTAGCTAACTGTTTATCCATTACTTTTAGCTAACTATTTTAACTGTTTATCCACTACTTTTAGTTATCTGTTTCAACTGAGTATCCATTACTTTTAGCTAACCGTTTAGACTTATCTGCCCACTTGCTAACTAGTTCTCACGCAGTCTCAATCACAACCTGTCCCGTTCAGGTGTTACAGCTCACTCAGTATGTGGATATACTGTATATTTATTTAGTCAATTCATAATTCATAATTTATATATATATATATATATATATATATATATATATATATATATATATATATATATATATATATATATATATATATATATATATATATTAATTTTTTTTTTTAGTTAGTTGAGCTACTCCACAATCTTTCCAAATTGGCCTACTCCCTGGCAAGTGCAGAAGTACCCCTTGTGGGGAAATACTGTGCTAGAGTGCATGCAACATTTACAATAATTGACATGCTCGGGACACAATGCAAGACAGCTGAGTAGTTTTTTTTTGAGTGAATCGCTTTTAACATCCCTGCGGTTCTGTCACAAACACACACACCACTTATTGCAGACCATTTGGCTGTGACAAAGCAGGCAGTGAAGACACAAACAGGAAGTGAGCCATATCTCTGTAACGCTTTCTCCACTCATGATCAAAGTTCCTCAGTGGGTACACAACTTCATATTGTACCTGTGTGCAGACTCTCCCCCCACGTCATTGCTGCTTGCTGCTACAGTATGTTCTTGCTTTTGATGTACATTATAAAGTACTTTTTCGCCAGGACAGTTTCATAGCAATTCATGTACAGGAACAGGTCTCAGTTTGCCTGTCAAAAAACCCCCAGCATTTAGGCAGTTTAGTGTATACTTTCAATGGATGTACCACCTGATGAAGGAAAATGATAAGGACATTACATGTTATGATAAAGCTCAGCTGCACATGTGCTTGTGAGGCCATATTGTCTGTACGGTTAAAAAGCTGGAGATTTATATCAAGCCATGTGCTCATAAATAATAAATACTAGAAGTTTTCCTCTCAGAATCAGACAGATATTTACTGTTGAAATATTTTGAATACTGGAGTTGTCTGAGTTCACGACAAAATGGAAAATTGCTGCAAATTGTTTTAGAGGCATCAGTTGAGAGGATTAAGTGATTTTTCAAAACAGAAATTTACATATGCACACACAAAAGCACGCATGCACACACACTCTCTCACACACACACAGACACACACACAGAAGGGCCAGCTATTATCATGCCCGACATGTTAATCTCACCCCCTGGGTGAATACATAAATCACAATGTGAGGCCAGGCCAAGCAGGCAGTAAGTCATGTGGTTGGTGATCACACGGTTATCTCCTCTGTCCCGCTGATCCTGGGCTTCAGGGAATGAAAGGTACTCTATTTCCTGCTGCGGGCAGAAAATCGATAGATGGACAGACCAGAGGTACCAGGTCACTTAAGTCGTGTGTGTGTATTGTATTTTTCCTCAGCAGTTTGAAAATTGGCGGAAAGATCCAATTGTGAGGACTGAGTCAACTCAATGTTTCTGTCTTGTGCTGTTAGATATACAGTGATATCAAGAGGGAGACTTGTCACACTAATAAAGATGCAAATTCACAGGCCAGAGAGTTTTTTACATGGGGAATCTTTTGGTTTAGTTTAGTGCGCCAGAGATGAACTTAAAGGATAATTCTGGTTTACTACAACTTGGGTCTTATTTTTGTAGTTTTGGCCATGATTTCTATCGGCCATAGAAATTATGACATTACTAAAAAGAAGTCAGACGGTTCAAGAAACATAACTTGTTTGGACGAGAAAACACAGGCAAATGGTAAAAAAAAAAAAAAAAAAAAAAAAAAAAAAAAAAAAAAGACCCAAACTGCCAGTTGTAAACATCCATCTCAGTTTACAGATAACTTCCTTGTTCAACTTTGGCTTACTATACTTGTGCATGCATTTCCTCATGCAATTTCACACACAAGCGGTTTAAATAAAAACTGGCTTGATTGTTGTTGTTCTCTCATGTTTCTTGCCCCGTCAGACTTGTTATCATAACCGATAGAAAAGACTCGGTTTTGTAATAAACTGCAGTTATCCTTTAATCTCAATAGCCACTTAATGTCTATGAGCTCCATTTCTGGGTAAATCCTCATCTGTGACTCCTTCCACCTTCCAGGTCAAGTTGGGAGCTCCCCGACCTGCGAGATGGCAAGATCAAGGCCATCAGCGACTCGGATGGGGTCAACTACCCGTGGTACGGCAACACAACGGAGACCTGCACCGTCGTAGGCCCAACCAAGAAGGACAGCAAGTTCACCGTTAGTATGAATGACAATTTCTACCCCAGCGTGACCTGGGGTGTGCCCGTCAGCGACAGCAACGTGCCTCAGCTTAGCAGCATCCACCGTGACCAGAGCTTTACGACCTGGCTGGTGGCCATCAACCAGGCCACCTCAGAGACACTCGTCCTGCAGACAATCCGCTGGAGGATGCAGCTTCACATCCATGTGGACCCAGAGAAGCCTCTGGGTCACAGGGCTGTTCTGAATGAGCCTGTGGCCCAGGAACAGCCTCAGATCCTGGGCAAGAATGAGCCCATCCCCACCAACGCCATGGTCAAGCCCAACGCCAATGATGCCCAGGTGCTGATGTGGCGGCCAAAGAATGGTGACCCTGTGGTGGTCATCCCACCCAAATACTGACCAGACTGGCCTTGGATACCTTAACAGTATCATCTCTTATTTGTTCTTTCTTTTGTTCTTGCTCGTCACCAGCTCTCACTGCTTTAACCCTTCCCCTCTGTTTTGCCTCTATATTCTTCTCTCTTATGTTTTAAAAAAACTGACAGAGAAAAAACAGGCAGAGACAAATGAAACCAGCTCTGAGAAAAGACCAGCTGTTGCTTTGAGGTGGGGGCTTAAACACACTTTTAAAACTGGAGCGAACAAACTGCAACCATTCTACCTTCGAACTGGGTCGGGTCGCACTGTGCTAAATGAAATCATTGCAAAAATGAAAAACTAGAGAATTTCTTTGTTTTTTATTTTAGTTTTATATTTTGGCTGTTTGGGCCAAGTGATATGGGGTTTGTGAGTGTGGATGGATTTAAGTATTTACATGACTATGTCTGCAGACATGCTACATACATGGATATGCACAAACCTTGTGTATGAATACTAGTTGTGTTTTTATTTATGGGTTGGAAGAGAGTGCATTTAACTTTGTCATTGTCGTCGTGTGCTTCACATGATGAACTGCATTGGGTGACATACTAGATTTTAGTATTTTTTTTAAAAACATGCAAGACATTCAATCCATGCTGCCTTAAGTTTACATCACCTTCCACTGCAAACTTTTTCGCCTTAAACAAAGTGCAATGCAGTATTTTGCTCATTTGTCCCGCCTCTTCCAGACTGCTGGTACTGGCATGTGTGGGTTTAGGACAGGCACGATACCACAGAAGAAGATCCGGGTCTGAAGTCTAGGCTTTTATGTTCAGTTGCATTCACCTGACAAATGTATTGTCTCACGAGTATAACCAGCATTATGCATAGACACTGTTATACAACCAAGCTCACTAGTTGTGTTTCAAGTGCATTATGCAACAAAATGCAGAGAACATCAGCAAAGCCAACCCTTGACAATAGCACTCAACACAATAACGTGCAATAACAACTTGAGCAAAAAGTACAAAAAAAGCACTCCTCAGTTAACCTCATTTCATTCACTTTATTCTGTTTATAGGCTATTGTAGCATTCAACATCTGAAAAGAAGTTTTCCTTTTTCTGTATCACTCCATCTCAGGGCCCCTTTTTCACTTCCTTCCCTTCTCTTTTTTCATCCATCCTGTCTGGCCTACTCTTTATTGCCACAGTGAGTAACTAAGTGTTTGCATTGCTCACATTGAACAATCAATACTTTGATTAATAAGCAGCCGCAGAGAGGATAAATAACTCTTAATAACTGGAGAATAAAAACAGCAGGAGATATGCTGTGCTGTTTGTTATCTTTTCTCCACTCGTCTGACAATCTTATACACATTGTATTTATTATGGTTGCCTTCCTTTAAAATCAATAACATCCCTTTTCTTTATATTATATTAAAATCAAAACATGTCTCTCTCATGTTGAGTTTTTGTCCCTCATCCTCAATCATCTGTAATCTTCATCTACACCAGTGTTCTTCCTCCCACTCCTCCCCTTCCTCCCCCTTGCCTTCCCCTCTTCTTTCTCTCGTTTCTTTTATCTGTTGTCGAGGCTGAAAAACAGAGCAGGAGGCATGCAAGTTTGATCCTGACTGCTCAGTTGGCATATAGATGACCCAGTTCTCTGCTTTGCCAGTTGTAGCTCTCGCTGCAGAAATGTGGGGCTTGTCTCCCCTTTACTTCACCGCCAGCAAATGAAAGACACAAGCACACGCATAAACAAGCAGCTCTGGTCAGCTAAATACCAACATTAAATGAGATGATGCCCATTTAACTGTAAATCTTTGAGAAGGGCTTTAGCTGCAAACTGAAAACTATTTTTAAAGGCTGAATTTAGCATCTGGGCCTTTTCTCTCCTTATCTTGGGAAGCCAAAATATGGGTACAAAGTTATTTATGTACATATACTTTTTAAAAATCAGTTAATGAGCTCTGTAAGACTTTGTTCTGTTAATGGCCAGTTTTTCACTTTCAGATGTTACAAACACCTTCCAAGTTCACTGTGCTTCAACCAAAGAAATAATTTGCATGCAAGTCTTTTCAGCTCATGTATTTCACAAAGATCAGTCAGCTGCTGCTGTTTCAGTGCATTAGCATCTCCTTACTATCGACTGTACAAAGCATTCATCCATCAAACTTGGTTCATACCACATTTTTTTTTGTGTTGTTTATTGTGTCCATTCTGCCAATACAAAACTATGACTTATTTTGTGATTTTACTCAGTAGTACTTTGAATACTTTACTGAATTACATGAAAAGATCTATACCACTCTCATGTCTGTATGCTAAATATGAAGCTATAGCCAGCAGTTAGCTTAGCATAGCAAGACTGGACAGCTAAAATATGCCTACCAGCACCTCTAAAGGTCACTAACAAGTGTAAAAATGACAAGTTGTGGCTTTACAGGGGGTGTTTCCCATCTTTATGCTAAGCTAAGCTAACCGTCTCTTGGCTGTAGCTTCATATTTGGCAGACAGATATGAGTGGTATCAATCTTTTCAACTAACTCTTGGCAAGAAAGCAAGTAAAATCTCTGAATATTTCTTTAACCATGAGTGGAGTGGTTTCCAGTGTAAATCCAATGGCATGAAAACACAGTAGAATGGAATGACAACGTTACACTCTTTGGAGAATTAGCTAGCTAAAGAATTAGCTAGCTGCTCTGCAGAGCACCATGTAGATTTGTGTAGTAAAAGTCAAATAAAATCTAGCTGAACCAGAGCTCAAACATCAATTCATGATGTCTATTTGATGCCACCAGCTAAACGGCTTTGTTCACATTATAACTACATTGTAAGTTCACATGCGGCTACTCCTGCAGACACTCCTGTTGGCCTCTGCTCCAGGCAGGGTCGCAGGGCATGGGTGAAGGAGAAGAGAAGTTAAAAGGGTATTGGGGGACTGCTGTCATAATTAGATGTGCAGTGACACACTTACATGCCCTAGATGGACTGAACTGTGACTGAACAGTCGTGCTATGCAACGGCTAACTAGAGTCATGGGTGAGGTTTAAGTGAGGTCAACTAGCAAAGGTGAGGGTCAAAGTGTTTGTGTGAGGGGAGCTGTCAAAGTCCTAAAATGTACTTTATGAACTCAGTGATCTTTCACCTAACGTAGTATGGGGCCATTTTTGTTTCGTGGACTGCCTCGTAATGTCTTGCTATGACCTATGGATACTGTGGATAATACTCAAGCTGGACTACACGTAATGTAATTAAACCTTGACATGCAGAGTGGCCCGTACTCACAGTATGTGTGTGTGTGTGTGTGTATATTTATGTGAGCGTGTGTGTTAAATCCCATTTGAGGGATTTAAGCAGGATGAGGAGTTTCACTGATGTGCTTCTGCTGTTGTCGAGTCATGATTCTTTCTCTGTCTCACTCACGCACACGCACGCGCACACACACACACACACACACACACACACACACACACACACACACACACACAGTGCAGGGAAGGTAACGTCCTTGTCATAAAATAGGGGCAGAGCTTGTCCTCACACACACACACACACACACACACACACCCTGAGGGGAAAGAAGCAGGCCTGGCGTGGTATCTGATTGTCACAGCAGTGTCACATTGGCAGTGTGAACTCATTTATCAGCCCTGCACGTGGACCATCTGACACATGCACATGCTACAAAGCCATATACACAAACACACTTATTTACTAATAAACAGGAAGAGATATATGTATCTTTTGTGTTGTTAAACTACAGTGAGTAGGTTTAAATATGAAAGAGAAATGGAAGTATTGAGGTCATTGAGTGGGTACATGTCAACTATCAACAGCATTTCATGTTATATTGTAGGAAAAGGGCACTGTCACTAACTGTGTCTGAATTTGTTAAAGATGTGTATTTTATGTTCACACAACAAAAGAAGTTCATAGATGCTTTATGTTCTTCGTTAACTAAGCCAGAAAAACAAAATCATAGTTTGTTAGCTGTACAGAGGGCAAAAAGTGCCAAAATTGGACAAAGCCAAAACTATGAAAACTCAAAAACCTCTTGGCACTGAATAATAGGCCTGTTTTAGTTGTTTTTAATCATTAAATGCATTTAGCATATTTGTATTTCCATAGCAACTTCATTAATGTAAAATGTAGCCATGTGAAAGCTTATTGGTTGTACTGTTTTCTGCTTGTAGGGCTGTGCCAAGTGAATGAAAGCCTCTTCTCCTAAATCCACACCATTACAGGTCTTCTGAGGGCTGCTACCTTTGCTTCAGATCTTTATGTGGTTATTTAACCCCCATGAGACATCAGTGAATGATCATCCCTTTATGTAAACCAATAAGTTCACACTCAGGACCACCTGCCTTCATTTCCTGGCTTTGACTTTTGGTTTTATCCCATGAAAAAGAAAACTTATCAATTCATCTCGCTGTTCTCCTTACTTCAAAAATTAACATAGTCCCATGGTTTATATACAACCCTAAATGTAGCACACAAGGTAATATGAGCGACTGTATGTTTCTCATTTTGTTTGGTTTGTTTTATGGAAATACAGCACTGAAATCGTTAAAGCAGTTTGTGTTCTTTTGTTCAGCTTTGACTTTTACACCAATACTTGAAAATGGGTCAGTTCTGGCAAATATTTAAAACTGTGAAAATGCACAACACTGGGGAAACAACCCCTGAAAAAAAAAATATAAAAAGTATTTTTCATGAATGAATAAAATGTACAAATATTATCTGTTGTCTTTCAGTTTCTTTTTAGTTTAAATGTGCAGATGTACTTTTCTCGCAGTCAAATACAGTATGTGCATTATATATATATTAAAGCAAAATTAAGCAACACCCATGTTTGCTAGAAAGTTCATATTGTTCATATTAAAGTTGTTTAAATAATGTTTGTTATGTTTTCAGATAATTTTTAAGGCCTTGTATACTATTATAAGAACTATTCTAGCCAATACATTTATTTTCAGAACTGTAATGTTTCTATCAATAGCTCACTTTGCTGGTCTGAATTTAACAATGAAACTGAAACCAACAATGAGTTTCCTTTGCTGTCTGATAAATACACTGTGCATCGCCTTCCTTAACAGATTATACTGTATGAATATATTAGTTTCATCCATACATGTGTCACTTCAGGGTGGTTTCCTTTCCAAACATGTTGGGCTGTGTGTTCATTCACTCTGCACAAATCAAAGACTCAGATACTCTCTGAGCCAGGATAAAGATACGCAGTCCTAAGTGCTGAATTGAAAAATCTTGAAAGCGTGCATGCATACTGTATGAATAAACCCAGAGGCTACACATACATGGCTGAGCACATGATG
The DNA here is from genome assembly GCF_020085105.1 of Siniperca chuatsi. Taxonomy (NCBI): domain Eukaryota; kingdom Metazoa; phylum Chordata; class Actinopteri; order Centrarchiformes; family Sinipercidae; genus Siniperca; species Siniperca chuatsi. The sequence goes on from NC_058059.1 coordinate 10,494,971, forward strand.
TTCTGTATGTCAGTCAAGAGATTTCTAAAGCATTGGAAGGGATGTTACTGCTCTATATATGTCTCTTTCTGTTGATGACAGTGATTAAAAGCAATAAAAGAAGATGCGGTAAGGAAAGGACATATAGTAGAGTGAAATAATGGGATAAAATCAAGTGAGGATAATAAACAAACACAAATAATACATTAAAGATCCATCAGACTCCCACGGTCAAGGACTGCGTTGATTTGACATACATACAGTCAGGTGACAAATGAATTAAAGGGAAAACCTGAATCAATGAAAGACGACAATTCAGAGACTTTGAGAATCCATGCCAAGGAGCACTGAAGCTGTTCTGGAGGCTTGTGGGGGCCACACCTCTTACTCAGACACTTGATAGTTTTTCATTTAATTTTCAACTATCTATATATTCCGAAAGATTACAAAGTAAGGAAATTCTCATAGACCTCAAAACTGTGACAATTTTACTGGTGGTACAATTTAATTCAGAAGCCTTCGGTGGTTTAGGTTTTGTGTTTTGTTGTAAAAGTTGAGAGAGGAGTGGTGTGCAGTGTGTCTGCCTTTTGGTTGAAAGATATACCATGTATTTACTCACTATTGCCTTTATAACCAGGATGAAAGCACGTAAAAAGAAACACTCCTGTTGAAGAGTGGAGAATGGCGACTCCTCTACTATACTATTATTGCTCCTCTATCTTCATTGACTCAATCTTATTAATTTGTGTTATTATTCTTTTCTGGATTTTCATTTATACTTAGCTTTCATTTCATTTTAGCCAAATTGCTGTTTAAAAGATACGACAGGCAATATTCTATATTTTTCTTATTGTCAATAAATCCCATGAAAAGACCACAACTAACAATATGTTTGTCCTTCTCGCAATACTTTCTGACTTCCCTACCCTGTCCGTGGCATGTAAATCTTTAAAAACGGCTCACTAATGTTTAATTTCATTTTTTAAAAACGCTTAGTAATAACGTTACTCAAACATGAGTAAATAGTGCATTTGTTGGGGACTATTTTCAGCTGCGGATTAATACACATTTGGTGTTCTAGTGAGTATTTACAGCATGTGGGATTGACTTAAAATAAACTACAGTGCCTGAGTTCATGGTAATGAAGAAACGTGCCACACAGTGCAAAAGTGTGGCTCATTGATGTGTCATTAATTTTTTTGGACAACAATGGAACAGAATAACCTATATTAGGTTTTGACAAAACAGGCAATACTTGTTTGTTGGATCAATTCATTTGATGACAATAAGAAACATAGAATTTCTCTGGCCTCTTCCTTTCATATATTCTGTTGAAATTAACAGTTTATGTGCGCCACCTACCATTTGTCATATTTCTATTTAATCAGATCAGAAATACTTTATTGATCCCCGAGTGGAAACTCTTTTGTTACAGCTGCTCAATCAAACCTTATCTATCTATCAAACCTTTGTTTGATAGACTAAAGGATATCAAAAAGGATATTTGACTTAAATTCTGAGCATCAGAGTTACATTATATAAGATGAGGCATAATGGAGCAATGACTAACTCTCACTGGCTTCGGAAACTCTTTGTATCCCACCAACACACAATCATTGGCTCAAATGAATCAAAATGGATGAATCTGAATTAATTGACATGCAAGAGGGTGCACAGGTATGCTGAACAGCAATAATAGGGGAGGACTTTTTTCCCCACCCCTTCTGCACTGCACCTCCATTATAACAACTCTTTAAGGAGTTCTCAAAGGATTACAAAGTGCTCTGTTAGGTTCCTTAATTTTCAGTTCATCACTTGGTATATAATATTACCACATTAAGCACGTAGGTAAGGGCTTAAAATGAAACTCTAGTCTACAGCATAAGCAGGGAGCTGATATTTTCCCTTTTAATACAGGCTCAGAGAATCACTGCAGATATGGAGGACACTGACTCATAAATCTCAACACAAGTTTGGGATTTAGCCACTGGGGGATTTAAAGAGAACTGTGGAAACTCTGGATAGCACTGAAGTAGAGAAGACAGAGGGGCTGATAAGGTAAAGTGATACTATACTTGGATTTAATGGCTATATACCAAATAAAATGCTCAAGTGATTACATAAATACCATGTTTGTGTGTGTAAAACCATGTGTAAAAAAACACGTTGAGTCCAGCAGCAACAGCAGTATGTCTAGTTGGACTCCGTTCCAGACCTGCAGCCTCTACTGTCTATGCTATCCTGGTCACATTCCTGAGTTGTAAATTCACAGCTATATTTACTTGGCTCAGAGTCTGTGAGAATGTTGCAGTGTCTCCCTGCTTACATCCACCTGTCCCTATTTGTAATACCAAATAATCACCGTACCACTGTATCTTTGTCACCAGACGTTACTATTAATACTCCCATGGTGCCAATGTTAGAGTTGCATTAGCTCTCTGTCATTCTTTATGAATTTACACAGCATGAAAGTATGATGAAAAACCAGTAGGGACAGTATGGACTAGAATTGTTTTTCTTTTTTAGTACTTGCCATAAGTATATAACAATAATTCCTATTGATATAATTATTTAAATTAATGAAAATGAAACTCCACTAAAATGATTAAACACAACGTTACTACATTAGGTGAAACACAATCACCTGTCGCAACAATCCCACTTTTAGTTAAAAGTCTCCCGACAGCCCGCAATCAAACACAAAAACATTGTTCAATTAAGACTGCTGGCTATGGCAGGCAAGAGAAAAAATATTTGAGAATTTTGTAAATTAAATGTAAGACTATTAATATATTCTAAGGCCTTTTTTCCAGGAAACTCATTTGAATGCTTTTTAAGACTTTTCATGGCCTGCAGATAATATTATTTAACTTTTATTTAAATGTAATGCTACAGCAAAGCAGATCAATCATTGTTATGCTTAAGCCAGGCACTCACATTGCAATGCCTACAGTTATGTAAGAGATTGGTGTTTAAACGACATGTACATCGGGACTACATCTGGACTGTCGAACTAAGCCTTGAAGCACAATAACTGCTTACTATACAGTATAATGTAATTTTCCATTTAAATTAATGATAGCCATTAAATACTGAACATCCCACAAGCACAGGGGTAACTTTAATTGCCATCAGTGTAATTACAGCATGTGATGCAGTTGGATCCCACACCTCCCACACTCTGCCAAGACTTTGTAATAAACTCACACATTACAAACAGCTCCTGAGGGAAAGCATCTAGTTCCTTTGCACAGTTATAAGCTGAAGTTAAGCTGAGCACCTCATCTGACCTATGCCTGCCTTGTCCATAATTAATTTCTGCGAATATTAATACCTTCACTCACATTAATAAAACATGAGACTTTGTCCCCTTCATTTACTTTAAATTTCTCTCTCTCCACAGCTGTATAACTTAAAAGGAGCTTACTAAAGGTCGGGGAAATCTAATGGGATGAGGGCAGGTCTAAAAAAGTGGAGAAAAGCAGATAGAGCTACAATTTATGAATAATTTTCAGTGAGCCCATTACAGACTAATTTTACTAAGGCTAATTCTTTACACCGCCAGTGTCGGCATGCTATTGCAGCACTGTCCCCGGTGCTGATGTGCTGCCAGGTAGTGATAATATGTTCACGTGTCTTGGCTGATAAACCCCCTCCCTTTTTAATCCCTCATGGTTTTCTCAGTGTTGAGAATTGTCAAAAACATCAAAACATTTCATTATGACTGAATGCAGTAAGGACAAAGTGTGAAACATTCTTCATCGCCAGTGTGCTTAAACAAAATACATGTTTGAGGCCTGTCATGTCTCATCATTCCATGCCAATGTGCCATGTGTAGCACCTCCATATAGCAACAACAAGCCATGCTGTCCTCTAACAAAAATGAACTAGAAATCTACTATCTAGTTCCCTGAATTTTTGGTACCACTTTCTAGCACCCTTTATAAGTTGTAACTAATGGCTTTATTAATGGTTAATACATTTTTTAGTAATGCTTTATAGACCAGTTTCAAGTCATTAATGACAACACATTTTGGTTGTTAAAAATCGTATGGCTGGTGTTTATCCTTTCTATTTTGTAATAATGCAATTGTAATAAATGTAGGTTAGCCGCTAAAATTCTCATGGGTTTTTTTTTCTCACTTTATAATAATCATCACTTCTGTGGGTATAAATGTTGTTATTAATAAACCATATTAAATATCAAGTCAGCAGTAAGTGTTAATAAGTTGTTAATAAATTGACTTTGGTCCAGAAGGTAAGTGGTAAAACAGCCCAACCAGTTAAAGGAATTTGTCACACAAAAGGTGTCCTTATTAATGTTATGTTATAAGAGTTATGACTTATAAAACCTTCATAAGAGTGCCTTATTAGAAAATGGTCAGCAGAAGTCAAATTTTTAATATTCAGCCAACAAAACCTGCATTTTATTTCTGTTACTTATATAATTTAAATATAGGCATAAACAATATTTACACTTAGCCAGTAGCAAATTAATTTGTCAATCCTATGTCAGATTACTCAAATATACTACAAAATAGAAACGCCTTATCTGTAGTTGGAGTTTTACAGTGTGAATAATTTTCTAGCATTTGCAAACTGAGCTAAAGCCAAGAAACAATAACAGATTGGATCAGTATCGACTTTGGCTGGCAGACTCTGGCATAATCCGCAATCAAACATGTTTGGATGTAATTAATGTAAAAGCTTAGTGAACACATGACCTATGATTCCCATGCTTATCCTTTTTGACCAATCAGAAAAAAAAGCCATTGGTGACTGGTAGTTTGGCCACATGTCTGTTAATCTAAACATACTATAAAAAGGTACAAGCTTGCAGATGTTGACAATAAACTCTAAATCTGTGTGTCTGTGTTACACATACAGTAATACTTATTTTCTAGATGCACATTAAGCACATGACACTAACACAAGTTACATGCTCGAGTTGACATGGTGTTAGAACAGACCGGAGAGCTGTAAGAAAAACATGCCACTGTCTAAAAAGGTGAAAGCTCATAATGTTTGTGCTGAATCATTTGCAATGTCTCATCAGCAGACCTTTAGATTTTATTGATGATCAAAAAACAGGAGAAAGGAATAATTTTAGGGGCGGATATGGATGTATGTACCCAAAATCTGGGCAGTACAACACATTTGCTGACACCAGCACTGTTTAATATGCATTCAAACACAAGATGCTTGCTTAGTGAAAAGCGGAAAGTCCTAGATTCGGCAAATAAGAAAATTAACTACTTTAAGTGTTGACTGAGATTCAAGAGCTCAAACTGAAATACTGAAATAAAAAGGGATATTGATGAAATAATGCGCTAACCAAGTCTTCTCCTGAAAAACAGATTCCATATATTAGATGAAAACCACTGCAATCAAATTATACTTCAAGAGGTTGGATAAGATAACAACATCGTTAGTTTGGGATCAGTTCTGACCAAGTCGATGAAACCTAGGTTCTGACAGAGACAAAAGCTTAAGCTCAAACTGGATGCCAGCGCTATAGAAACAGGGAATGCTCACCTGAGTGGGAAATGTAGAGGGGATGCTGGGAAGCCAGCCGTGGCTCAGCTATTACACGAAAAACAGCTTTTGTGGCCAAAACAAGGAGCTGACCTCAAGTGCACTTGAATGAGGACTTCTCACATCAGGGGTGCAAGTAACTTGTTAAAGCTATCAGCGATAAAGGACTCTCATTAGGATGACAGTGAGGAGCACAAGTGTTTATATCAGAATAATGGGAAAAGAGTAGAAGGAATTGGGGTTAACAGTTTTAAATAGTAGGTGTAGGTAGGTGTGTTGAGTTTTCATTAAAAAGCCTTTTGGGAATGCTTTCTTCACAAACCTGTGCGGCTCTGGTGATGCTAAACGCCTTCCCCCTGACATCTGTGATAATGCCTGACATCCATGATCAAGTCTATTAGTTAAGACTTTAAGCCCATTCTCCGTAATCCATTCACATGCAGAGTTGAAATTGCTGTTGCATACACCTACGTTTATGTTGTGTCACATGTAAATGGAGAGGGAGTGTCGACTACTTCTTCTGCAGAGGCAGGGCTCTTTTTCTGAACACTGTGCATACTTGGAAGACCAAATGGGGTTTGATTGAAATTAAAACTCAGTATAAAGCTCCTTTGAAGTATCAGGATAAGTAATGACACTGAATTGCGTAATTCCTATGAGTGGGTTAAAGACAGAGAGGGAAAGAGAATGAAAGAGGAGGAACTAAGGCAGGTGGGTAATAGGTTGTGAGGTTGGGATGGACTTACTGGTATAGTGGCCTGGGTGTTATTTATCATCCATTATGTTCACGTAAGTGCCACTACAGTGCTCAAAGCTGTGCTTAGCATTTAAGCATGAATACCAGCACACAAAGTGATCATGTCCTTACATTCTGCAGCTTAATAGTACCAGTACCCATAGGACTGTGCAGCACATAGCTGTAGGTGAGTGGCACACAATAAAAAAAAAAAAGTGATAACTGCTATACAATTTGAAATAAATATTAATATTAAATATGACGATTAAAGATTACGGCAAAGTATAAAGCCAATGTTTTCACTTGCTTTGGATTTTAGCAGTGGGTTGTTTCACTGGCTACTTATGTTGCATTAAAATATTTTACATACATTTTACAAAGCCAAACTTGGTAATGGATACATCCAATTACTTTTATTATGTGTGGTTGTTGAGTCATTACACTCAAAAACACAAATGTGAATCTCATGGAGACACTAGACGAAAATTCAGGGGTCCAACAAAGTCATTGGGATACATCCTCTGTGCACTATGGGTATCTATACCAAACTTCAAGGCAATCCATCCAATAGCTGTTGAGAAATTTAACTCTGGAATAAAGTTGTGGATCGACCGACTGACCAACATTGCCATCCCTGGAGCTATTCTGCTAGCATGGCTAAAAACCTTGAATTTAATCAATATGTTTACAGATCGATTTTCTTTCATGTAATGTTATGAATACAAGTGGTCTGAGTCTGACCTCACATATTTATCTTCCTGATTATTTTTCTTATTGTAAAAAATTTAAAGAAATCTTGTGAAATCTTTCAAACTTTTCATAACAGTGTGGCCAGTGGCTATCCATGGGTGCGGTTCTCCAAATAGGGGGAGGCCTTAGAAAAAGTTATCTGCAGTACACCACCAAGTCAGCTCAGGGTGCAGAGAGAAGAGAAACAGGGGCGAGGTCTCCCTTGTCTGGTAGTGGATTATTGGATTTGGATTATCTGTGCAGACAAAATTACCCATTAGGGAAAATTGTAGCACGCTCTTTCAGAGAAGCCGGTGCACTCACCTCACACGGTAGTGTGACCTGAACAGCCTGGCTGGAACATTATGTACAGTACAGGAGACACACATACAGGAGTGACCAGAATCAGTAACATTCACTATAGGAGCAGCACACTGTTCATAGAAATGCCTGAAGATCCAAAACATGCACAGGCTGGGGAATGCAGTGGCACAGAGATGATGAATATGTCCGCAAAGCAAGGCAGGATGTGCTCAAGAGCTGCTAATCATCACTCACTTGGGGGGAGGTGGGGTGCTAGGAAAAAAAAAAAACAGAGAATAAGGGTGGGGGGTTGGGGGGAGGAGTGAGGGATGGTTTAGCTATTTTTATCTGGATTCCATGAAGACAGCTGACATCCTCCCAAGTGTCTGTGAGACTTTCCTGCACTTTCCATCACCAGGAACAGTGACACAAGAAATAAGAAAGTACTGTCACTATGTATTTCTGTTATATTTGTGGTATAATAAAAATTCTGCCACTCTGCCTTTAATGCTTTCATAGAGGCCAGTTGTGGAGTGTGTGCTGAAAATCTCATAAGCTCATCCGCTTTAGCTGAAAGCATTACAGACTTCGGGCTCTGTAACTGCCCGTGTGCCTCTGTAATCTGCCAATGTGTCTATCTTTACCTGAGACATCAAATAAATCTGGTGCTGACCACACATCTTTGTGATCATGTATGTAATGCTGCTTATTATGCCTCCTCAGACAAAACAAATTAGAAAATAGTTTGGTTGGTTGTTTGGTTGACCAATCTAAAAAATAAAAATACACATTTATAATTGATTTATAACCAATTTTTCACATGGAGACACCAATGGTGCCAATGGCTCCAGTCTACTGTTTTATATATATTAAAGACTATTGGGGAATGTGGATTTGACAATTTCAGCAGGTGGGTGGTTCAGGTCACAGTTTATGACCCTGACATTCCCGTGCAACTTCAGAGCGACCAGGCCCTCTGCCATCCAATTGGTGAGAGACGCGAGATAAGGGTGGACAGAGTGACAGGGACATGCTCCACAGCCATAAACCGGGAATGTAATTCTGTAGATGGTGGCCAGATGGGAGCCACACTGAGGCTCTGATACAAGCTATAGATCCCCATCAACATTCTCCCACAGCCCAATTTACCTCTGAGTCAATGAATTCCTTACTGAAGATTGAGGAATGAGCTGCATATCAAGAAGGATTTAGCATTTATTAGTGAACCATCTAAACGTGGCCTAAGGCTTGCTACCATGCTATTCTTCATGACACCTTGAATTACTGTATCTAGTTTTATATGGCTAATATTCAGATATTATTTTTCTCTGTATTAAGGACATACTAAGCATAGTGATGCCCTATTTTCGACTGCGATGATGTGAAGTGCTGTTACAATGTATGTTAAGATCTGATCTAGTCTGGAACCCCCCTGCTCATTTTTGATTTCCAAGGGGCATTATCAACGGGCACAGACCAAAATGTCTCTGGACGCGCAATTGGATAGACCTACAACCAATCAGAGCAACGAAACGTGCTGCGCTACGCATGCAAGTTGGGGTGGTGCTTGGTCAGTTTTCAAGCAGAAAAAAAAAAAAAAACTGTCACAAACTTTGTCAAGTTACAGCTGAACAGTACACTAAAATGTGTTCCTGAAAACACTTGAGGCGGGAAATAGGTAATGCAGTAACAGAATCTTGATTAATATTTTATCAGCACTGTCTAGCTGGACAGTTTGATCTGAGTTTCGTGAGTCTGGTGCGTTGCGCTGGACGGACCTGCAGACTGGACGCAGGTGCAGACCTACAACCAATCAAAGCAGCGAAACGTGTGACTTTTCAAATCTGGACTGGTGACGCTCCTCTGTCAGTCATCGTATCAAATCCGCCCCATATTAGATAAACAGTTGTGATCGGCCCGACCAGATCCAGGATGGGTGGAAAATCTGTCTGAATGGGAGGGGGCCCCAGACGTATCTGTCAGACCAAATGAAACATGAGCTCTGCAGATTCGTCTGGTTCCCAGGCTATAGAGAAGCACTACGTTAGTGAATAAGTCACATTATGATTAGACAATAATGTTTGCTTTTAATCTCAGTTTCATAATCACTAGAAAGAATAAACATAATCAAAGAGCCATTAACATGACTGCATTAATATATAAAATATTAAGTAGACAAATAATTTGTTGGAGAAATTTCGTTTATTTCCACTTTTTTTATGTAAAAATATACATCAAGCGGGGGTTTACTGCAAAAATCATTTGAAAAGTAAAATATAAAACTTTTTTTCTTCATCTCAAACCACATTCTTTTTTATTACAGTTCAAAATGTTGGGTTTGTTTAATTTTGGTACATTCTACATGGATGTACATTTTTGCCATTTGTTCATGACTGTACTGACAGACACGACTGGACTGAATTTTAATTCATATAGCCACTCTGAGAACACCATTTCACATAATTCAATGAAAGAGTGAAACGTTCAGACGTAAAGCCTAAAATGCTGGACACAAAATGTACTACTTTTTCTGAAGAAGGTCATGAACCTGTTTATAAAAAAAATCAGTTCAGTTTTCTATAATTTTCAAAAACATTGTAGAAAATCGGTTTCTAGGTACCTCACACTAACCCGCCTTCTGCATGTATGTATGTCAATACTCAATTCTCCTGTGTCCTAAGAAAATACTAAGATCAGAAAATACATAAACTTCCCAAATTAATACATATATCTGTAGAGAATGAACTGCACTCTGCAAGCTGCTTGAAAACGATTTCTACAAAATAATAAAAAATAATAATTCACGTTATTTACCGCTTTAACCCAAATGCAACACAATCTTCCCCCTTCCCCTCCACCCATTGTGTGGCACAAAGAGCTTGATTGCAGAGAGTACGGTAGCAGTGACGTCTAGCTCATGGAGGTTTAATAAAACTAGCTTCTCCAACTGGCAAATGTTTGAGGACTTGATCTGGAAGAAGAAATGACAGACAAAGCAGACAGGGAGAGATTATTGAAAAAGAGTTTCAACGCTTGAAACAGCACTAGTAGTAGTAGTATTATTAGAATTACCACAAGACCGGTACAATTTTCCATTTGATGTAATAATGCTGTTATTAACATGTTGCATATAGGATTTGAATGTTTCTGTCAACATTAGCATGATAAAGCTTCAATAAAAGTGTTGGAACAACCAGACAGATAATCTGAGTGATACTGAGGAGTTTATTTGTTTTTAAAGAGGACGATATGAGGAAATTTTGAATTTTAAAAGGGCTCAAGAAGATAAACAAAACTAGCAAAAGAGCTGGACAGACAGCTTGATATAAAAAATAAACACACACGCACAAACAGAAATAATATATTTAGGTTTTTTTCTTTGTGTAATTTATCAAATATCACTGGAAATTAAATGGCAATACGATTTCAAATGAATTCGATTTTTCAACCAGTGAATATGTGAGCATTTCATATGGATAAATGAGTTCAGGATTCAGTACACTGACCGCAGTGGCTTTACAATGTACTGGTGATTTCTGTTATTCTGTTATCTAATTTTGATGTTTTGTTTTCTTTGGTGGTTGTGGTGAGCTGTTAAATTGTGGTACAAAAGGATACTGATTTTTTATTTTATTTTGAGTTTCAGTCAAAAATTATTGAGGCTTGCATATTTGCAAAACTGATATTGATATATCAGGTTAGCAAAGAAATACAATAAGCATAAAGTTGAATATGCCTTAGGAGGAAGACCAAAAAGAAAAACTAAAAAAAAAAAAAAAAAAGAATGCGAGAGAAGGATTAACAGCATGTGAATATGTCCAATAGGCTAAGCCTCGTCTCGACACACTCCTGCACACTTCAGAGTGCATTCCACTGGAACACACCCCGGGGAACACTGGCTGCCATGTGACACACAGCAGCAAACGGAGGGAGAAGCAGCATGAGAGAGGGAGAGGTAGAAAGTGGGATTGAGGGATGAGAGACAGAAAAGGGGAGGCAAGAAGGATAGGAATGAAAATGTAATCATAAGGGGGAAATTAGTAAGGAAGTGCTACTAGAGCACTCATCATGCACCACCCTATTCAGGAACAGCGACTTTTCACAGGAGTTAGAATGATGTATATTTATTATGTGCAACATTGTTCAGTATTTATTGTATTATTTATGGGATCACCTATTGCAACGTGATTTAATGTATTATTCATTTATTTTGTGTTTTTTGTTCAAGGCTGAGACTGAAAAAAAAATCCCTGTATTCCATTATAGTGAAAAAGCAATAAAGCTGAATCTGACTCTAAATGAATGAATAGAGGAAAAAAGTCAAAGCAAAGGAAAGAAATGAGGGTAGATGAGGTGGTATTAAATCTGAAAGGTTCTATAGGGAGCCGTGTTGTGGAAGAAAGATGTGAGCTTCAGCAGGGTTCAAACACCACAGGTACAACACACTGCTGCCAGGGAGAGAGGTGGGTCTGTCTACTCATTTGTAGACACACACACACACACACAAATTAAAAGTAAATGTGTTGACCACACTTACTGGTTTGCAGACCCGAAGGTGTTTCCAGAGAATGCTACAAAAAAGGAAAAAAGTGATTAATTGTGACTGTAGCAATAAAACATTATGACTGTCAGTGTGCCCAAAGCAGAAAACCCACAATCCTAATGCAGTTCTCATTTCACAGCTTGAATTATCTACAACAAACACATCTGTGTGTCTATGTACATAACATGACCTGAAACAGACAAAGCTTTGCTGCATAGTGCTATCAAAGATAGAGATGAATGGATGAAAGGGCAATTGGACGGTCTGATGTATAGTATGTATATGACTAACAACAAAACCATAACAGGCTGCAGGAAAGCCAAAGTGACTGAACAAGTTACGGAGACGAAAGAGAAAAAAAAGACAACCATCACACAGAAATAAGTGGGAGGAAAATGACAAGGGAACTCTGATCTGCTAACAAATTTGGATCATGCATGCAAACTCAAAGACATGCATCATCTCTGTGGAGTGACACCTAATGGTGGGACATTTCTGAATCGGATATAAGTCCCATAACATGACCATAATATTCGGTGCCATTTAATCTTGATGCCTACTGAATTAGTACATGAACTAGCTGACTACCACTTGACTTTCGATAATTTGGTAGTAGTAATAAATATAGTACCACTGCAACACAACAGATGTAACGATGAGAGGAAAATCACCTAATTAACTTAAAAATTTGATGTGGATGAATAAAGTTCACTCCTTGGATATGTTTGATCTAACTTACAACTTGTTACAAAAGAGGCGAATGGACATCTTTTGTAAACCTTCATCTGGTGCAAAATCTACACTGACAGTATAATTATTGCACCGGAACAAGTAAATATTTGAATAAAATTAATCTTAGCTATTTCTGTTATACGAAGATTTGCTGTTCTGGATATTAATTTTGTTAAAAAACAATGTTGTGCAATTTTATTTCATTAATATTTTGATAATAAACAATGTACATCTGCATTTTAAAGCTTCCAAAGATTACCAACCAAAAAAAGGGCACAGACATAAGAAACAAATACACAGCAGGTGGAAAATTACAACTGTGATTCATATGATTTGTATATCTTTATACAATGAAAAGAGGTAAATACTAGACTGATCTCAAAGGCTATAAGATGCTTCGTTGTCTTGACTATTCAACTGTACTGATGTTGGAAGAATTGCATGCCGACTCCACTTGAGCCACTGACCAGGCTGCTTGCCTACTACTGCTTGCTTTAACCAAGTGCTGGTAAGCAAGAGGATATTTGAAGATGATGAGGGATGAAAAAAGGGGGCAGCTAAAGTAGTAGTCTCACCTCCTGCCTGTGGCTGTTGTCCAAAGCCTGAGAAGCTGCTGGGCTGACTTCCAAACCCAGAGCCCTGCTGAGCCAGGCCCCCGAATGACGGAGGGTTCTGATTGGCTAGAGCACCAAAGGACGGGGCGCTGGGAGGTGAGGCAAACCTGAAAACAGAAGCAGACACAGACGATGTGATATGGTATACAATAACAAAAAGGTACAACTACTACAACTACTTAATCTAAATAAATATCTGATACTGAGCAGGGTTGATGAGAAAAAATGGGTGAAAATATTAAGCCATAGGGCTGGATGCCATTTAACAGCGCTGCTTTACACCAGCAGTTTTTTTGTGCAAAGAGAGAAAAAGGAGATAAGAAAGAGAAATGACTAGTGTATATATTCATTGTTTAGCTCCTTTCAAATAAACATGCTAGCAAGGCAGAAGGTGTCAGATGGTGTGTGTGTTTGTGTGAGGATTGAGAGACGGGGGTTTAAGCGGTAATCCCTTCTACAGGACCCACCCCCATTGACTCCAAATTGGGAGAAAAGGGAGAATAAGCAAAACGGGGGTGTTTAATCTGCAGGCAGCAGTGAGATTATCTGAGGGGAATAATCTAGTCCTGCACAGGGCTTCATAGTTTTGGGCTCATAGCCATGCTCACTGTAACAAAGCACATGCACATTGTGGACACACAAGGTTGATAAAGCTGGAGAAATCATTAGAGTGGAAATGATAAAATAATCCCTTTCCCTGTAGTTTAATATACAATTTCAACTGGAATAAGGCTGACTTGCTGGGGGCTGTAAAGAATGTCCTATTCAGTAAGTGGAACTCGAGTTAAGATGTTTGTCAGATTTATAACTTTAATTGTAAGGACACACCTGCCACCTCAAGTCTTACCTGTTAGAGTTAGAAGAATAACTGTTGCGTGTATATTACAACAGTGGATTCAACAGTGTGAAAGCAGGCCTCCCTTAGTAAATGGACATGGTTTCAATGGAAATTGGTAAACCATTTGGTTTATTTTATCACATCATCACTATAATGTTAATAGAGTGTTAAACAATGTGGTGAATGCTTCCCTTCAGTTGTGTTATGCTTGTGTGATGGCGCACTGAGCGAGAGAGAATAGATATTCTGATTCCCAAAAAACTGCTCCACGCTGCAGGCAAAATCCTGCTGCTCTGCTGCCCCCCCCCGTATTGCACAAAAAGCCTGGTGACACTGACATTCTCAAATTATTATTGACTGCAACAATGTTACAGCGAAAAATACAGTTGATATAATGTGTTATACTACTTAGTCACCTTTTATTGACAAACTTGACTTTTTGAAAAAGTGACAGCCCTATTGTATATATTGCCAAGTGAGTCCCGATGTATTCATACTATCCCCAAACCTGTCTCTCTGTGTTTTTGTTGGAGTCAGCACTGGCTAGCTGGTCACCCTAATGAAGCAACTTCCAGCTATTGCCACCCCAGTTTTATACTAAGTAAGAATCTCAACAACTGGCAATTAAGAGAAAGCGACATATTTTAATTTAGTAAGAACAAACAAAAAAAAAGACCGGCTGACCCTTCAACCTGCTCAAAAATCAGCATTAATTACTCAGTGAATGTGCAATATTGTCTCGCAGATCTATGTACATATTCCTAAAAAACTATTTTCATAGCAAATCTTTTTTCAAAACCTGTCAGAGAACATAAGATTTCTTACCCAAATCCTCCCATGTTGGCAGCTGCTGTTCCCTCTCCAAACACTTTACCAGCTGAGGGACCCATGTTGTTGTTAAAGGAAGGGCTTGAGCCAAATGATGCTCCACCACCAAATGCTGGGGAACTACCAAAGGAAGGGGGACTCCCAAACACTGGAGCAGTACCAAAGCCACCTGTAGAGGGGAAAATACAGGAGCACTTAAAAAAAGTTTTGAAAGCAGCGGAACATATACAAGGAGTTATAAGGTACTCAGCTGTGTTTCTACAAAAGATAAAACAGGTCAGTCAGGAAGCTGTTTCTGTGGCTTTTGAAACATGGTGTGACTATAGCCTATTTACATAGGACCTGCATCTTCATCCTCTCCTCATCCTGATTGTCCATTCTGTAATTTTACTTTGGTCTTTTCTGTACACACATCTATTGCATGTCTGTCTGTCCTTGGAGAGGGATCCCTCCTCTGTTGCTCTTCCTGAGGTTTCTTCCATTTTCCCCCCGTTAAAAGGGTTTTTATGGGGAGCCTTTCCTTATCCAAATCAAGGGTCTAAGAATACAGGGTGCCGTATGCTGTACAGATTATATAGCATCTTGAGGCAAATTTGTGATTTGTGATACTGGGCTATATAAATAAAACTGACTTGACTTGATATTTCCCTTAAGTGGAGGGTGTTTTTCTTCTCACAGAGGGCTCCTGGGCCAAACAGCTCTGCTTGGACTCCTGTGTAAATATGACTACACATACATTCCACATGTGGTCTGAACCAGGACTGACACTACCTAAAGGAATAATAACTGTACACAAGTAAAGAGATAGACAATGAGTATTTTAATTGTATTTCCAATAAAAGTTCATGTTTTTCCCTATCGTATCTCACAAGAAAATGTCTGTGCATGGTGAATAAGTTACTATATTGTATCTTGTAGTTGTATTACATTATTGTCTTCAAACACAGGAACCTTGGAAACGGCTGTAGAGCCTGATGTGTGTTTTGGCTGCTTTGCTCCTGTCGACCTTCTTCAGCTGACTTCAACGATTAATTCATCTAAGCCATCAACCTGTCTCTTAGACCCCATTCCAACCAGGCTGCTTTAAGATGTTTTACCCTTAGTTAGCACCTGTTTACTGGATATGATCAATCTGTCTTTATTAACAGGCTATGTACCATAATCCTTTAAAGTAGCTGTAATTAAACCGCTTCTTAAAAAGCCCACTCTTGATCCAGGGGTTTTAGCCAACTATAGACCTATATCTAACCTTCCCTTTCTTTCTAAGATCCTTGAGAAAGCAGTCGCCAATCAGTTGTGTGACTTTCTAAATAACAGTTTATTTGAGGACTTTCAGTCAGGATTTAGAGTGCATCATAGCACAGAGACAGCACTGATGAAAATTACAAATTACTTTTTAATTGCCTCAGACAATGGACTTGTCTCTGTACTTGTCTTGTTAGATCTTAGTGCTGCTTTCGACCATCACATCCTATTACAAAGACTGGTATATGTAATTGGCATTAAAGGAGCCGCACTAAGCTGGTTTAAATCCTATCTATCAGATCGATCAGTTTGTACACCGTCCGTGCACACCAAAGTTAGTCACGGACTTCCACAAGGTTCTGTGCTTGGACCGATTCTATTCAGCTTATATATGTTTCCTCTAGGCAATATTATTAGGAAACATGTCATAAATTTTCATTGTTATGCAGATGATACCCAATTATATCCAGATGAAATTAACCAGTTAACTAAACTTCAAGCATGCACGTAGGGAACCTCTGAGTTATCTTTGATTAGGATTTATCCTTTAACTCCCACATGAAACAAACTTCAAAGACTGCCTTTTCTCACCTACGTAACATTGCAAAAATCAGGCACATCCTGTCTCAAAATGATGCTGAAAAATTAGTGCATGCATTTGTTACTTCTAAGTTGGACTACTGCAATTCCTTATTATCCGGCTGCCCGAATAAGTCTCTTAAGACTCTCCAGTTGATCCAGAATGCTGCAGCACGTGTACTGACAAGAACTAGGAAGAGAGATCATATTTCTCCAATATTAGCTTCTCTGCACTGGCTCCCTGTAAAATCCAGAATATATAATTTTAAATCCTTCTCCTCACCTAAAAAGCTCTTAATGGTCAGGCACCATCGTATCTGAAAGATCTCATAATACCTTATTATCCAACTAGAACTCTGCGCTCCCAGAATGCAGGGTTACTTGTGGTTCCTAGAGTCTCTAAAAGTAAACTAGGAGCCAGATCAAGCTCCTCTCCTGTGGAACCAGGTCCCAATGTGGGTTCGGGAGGCAGACGCCATCTCCAAATTTAAAAGTAGGCTTCAGACTTTCCTCTTTGATAAAGCTTACAGTTAGGGTTGGCTTGGCTTCCTTTCTCCCTCTCCATCTGTATGCATTTTTATCCCATTATTGCATGTTACTAACTCGACATCTTCTCTCTCCCGTAGTTCAGTGCTTTCTTGTTTCTCTCCTGTCGCTTTCAGCAGGTATTTCTGCCTCCGGAGCTGCAGAGACTGGATCTGTGGTTGTGGGCCACCTCCAGCCCAGTGTTCCTGCTCGACAACTGCTACTACAGTTGTTGTTATTGGCTCTCTTACTAATACTGACATTATTTTTCCTATAGCTGTCATTCCTATTATTATTAATTTATTAATATTAACACTACAATTACATTTCTACTTAAAAAAAAAATTCTAGGTGGTATTTGCATTGTGCCTCCCTTTCACCCACCTCACCCCCCCTACTTCAAAACTTCTCTCTTTCTTTAAACCTCTCCCTCCCTCTCTCTCTCCCTCTCTCTCTCTCAAAACCTAACACGGCAGCGGCGGATGGCCGCCCACCATTGAGTCTGGTTCTGTCCAAGGTTTCTGCCTCTTAAAGTAAGTTTTTTCTTGCCACTGTTGCCAAATGCTTGCTTGTGGTGGGATTTGTTGGGTCTCTGTAAATAATACTATAAAGAGTACGGTCTAGACCTGCTCTATAGGAAAAGTGCAATGAGATAACTTCTGTTATGAATTGGCGCTATATAAATAAAATTTAATTGAATTGGAACAACACACTGTGGCAGCTTAATGACAGGATGTAGACTTCACTCCAACTCCAAGCTTCAGATGGTAGGAGTGGCAGGGGAGAAAGGGTGTACTGAAATTACAGCCTGGCTATCACCATGCCCCAGTAAATAATTGATTGAGCTAATGTAACAAGATTACATTCCCTGTACTTAGGCCAGTGATAGAGCGTTAGTGTGCTGAATGGTACCAATACCCCAGTGGAGCTAAGGGATAGCTTGTATGGCTGCTACTACTATGAGTACTTATTACCAAGAATTACAAAAAAATAAATCAAAAGACAGAAGCTCAATTTACATCTTGAAAAGCGAGCAATCTATTTGAGAAAGAATCAAGTTAATTCTTCATACTTAAACTTGCTATACAACTAATTTCATTTGCACTCGATACACTCTAAATTGTTAATCTGCTAGATAGTCTTGGAGCTTGGGTGTATACGAGCACAGAATACCGTTTACATCATGTGAAAGATCTAAATAGCTGTGCCCTTTATTATTTTTAATTTTTACAAGTTTATTAAGGACAGAATCAGCTGTAATGACACAAATAAAATAAAGAAACTGGCATGTCAGTCCTCTTCTAAGTAAAGCAAAGCAGTTTTAAAGCAGTGAGACCATAATCCAAATGAACTAAATTACTTGACACTTAAACTCAAGGAT
The DNA here is from genome assembly GCF_020085105.1 of Siniperca chuatsi. Taxonomy (NCBI): domain Eukaryota; kingdom Metazoa; phylum Chordata; class Actinopteri; order Centrarchiformes; family Sinipercidae; genus Siniperca; species Siniperca chuatsi. The sequence continues at coordinate 10,513,538 of NC_058059.1, forward strand.
GCAGTTTATCTGACAAACAGTAACTCTTGTTTACAAGCATTACATAGCATAACAAATCAACAAGGACACAATATCAGATCATGCTCATAATCAGCTGTCACATGCTCTTAACTGTTACAAAAAAGAGATGATGGTAATTTGTTGTAGAAAAGTGGTACATTTTCTAACCACGCATGACACTGCATGATTTAGAATGTATTTTTTTTGTCACTTTGAGCACCACAAGCCAAGTGCTATATAGTTCCATTATATTTTAAAAAAAGGCAGACATCTCTACGGCAGATATCTCCAAAACTCGGTAGCTCACACCAAAACAATCCAGATGGATAAATAGCACTACAGATGAGAGGAAAAATATGCATTTTTGATTTTGGGGTGAACTGTCCCTTTAAAGTAAAGACTCCTAATAGTAAAGTGTCATCTCAAAACTCTGTCAAGTCATATGCACCGTTATGCTACTTACAGCTGCTTTCAATAATTTATACACTTACCAGAAAGGAGGCACTAATCTGAGAAATCAGTGGCTGAAGTGACTGATGAAAACTACATACACAACTCTTACTGTAAAGAGTACTCTCACAAATAAAACCATAAATAACCAGCTGTAATGATAATTACTATTTTAACTGTTATGTATAGTACACATATAGTACGCTATTGTAAAAAATAATGAAAATACATTTCAATCTACACTCTTTAACCCATAACATTGCATCTATATTGAATGTTTATTATCTAAGATTGAAATAATGTAGCTTAAGCAGATAATTTAAAGCTTTTTGTGTCTCAAATATGCATCTGATACAGAAATATCACATCTTTGACTCACCGCACTGTGACTTAACAGTGTTGAGAGGTAACATTGCATCAGCAGTATTCTAGCAGGTAAAAACGAAGCATGACAATCTCACTTTCTGCTCTGCTGGGGTGAGGAGATAAGGACACTTGTTGTAGCACAGGGTTTCTATCACAGCCATCCCACTATCACAAAATCTCACACATCACTAAACCAGAGCCCCTAAGCCAAACCCTGAAAAATGTTAAAGAACAGAGAATATCAAACATCACTAATACGGACAGGTGAATGTGTATAAGCGTGGAGTTATGAAATTATGTAATTACCTAACAACAACACTATTAATTTGCTAGGCCCTTTGCTCAATTCTAATTAAGAAAATGAATCCCTGCCCTAAGGAAGTATGAACAGCACATGGAAACAAGTCTGGTCTGAAAATGTCAGCAGTATAAATAATCTGATAAAATGTTAACTGCAAAGTACAAGCATAACTTTTATAGAGTGGATGAGATTATCTTAAGGGTGAGACAGCAAGGACTAAAGAACCACAGTACTATTAGAATAAAAAGCACTATGGGAAAACCTGTACCTGGTTTTGTTGGAGTAGAGAAGGAGCCAAATCCCTGGGCTGCAACACTCCCTGCACCAGTGCTGAAGGTTCCACTAGGTTTCTGCTCACCAAAGGAGGACTGTCCAAAACCAAACGTCTTGGCACCACTATTCCCAAACAGACTGTTAGAACCTAGAGGAGAAAGAGGCAGATAAATGTAACTTTCAAAGACAGTAAAATGGGGGTTTGTTTCTGGTACTTCTGCTTAACAGTTTCCATTTGGCTCCCAGTATGAACACAGGTTAGAACAAAATAAAAATATATCAACAATCTTATTATTTATTATTTTACAGATTGCATAGCCTACCTGTCTGAGTAGGCTGCCCAAACCCTCCAGTGGCGGCAGCGGTGCCAAATGGGTTCTTGTTGGCAGCGTCTTCACTCGGTTTACCTCCAAGGCCACTGAAGAACCCTCCAGCAGTAGTTGAGCCTGCTGTATTGGCTGAACTTGAACCAAACAGACTCCCACCAGATGATGGCTGCTGCGGGGAGAGAAAGTTAGTTAATACAATGTGTCCAGAAGAATGGGAAAATTAAAACATTTTTTAAAAAACTATTCATAGGTTGCTCTATCAATCAAACAATAAATAAATAAATTAGCGGATGATACCTGTCCAAATACACTCCCACTTCCAGGTTGTTGGCCAAACACAGAAGTGGCTGAAGAGCAGCCAAAAGCTGTAATAAGAAGGGAGGGACAGTCAAGACTCTGTTAACTCTGCACTCCTAGATGTCATGTAGCCGATTACGCCACATACATTTCCTAGTCACCACCACCACCACTATATAATGTCCTTTTATTCCCCCAGTGTCATAAATTAGAATGAGCTGGCTCTAGAAAATCTGACCCCCCTTAAAATCTGTAGACAGGAGCGGCAAGCTGCGTCTAACTGCTGAGCTGATACATTAACATCAGCTGTCCACAGAGACAAAAAACATTCCCATCCTGTGTTGGGAATTTAGAGAATCTTTGGGAATGGGACAACTCCCCTCATGCCACTCTCCTTATTTAGACTGCCACGCCACCCAAAATCTCACAGCCACTGCTGGCAGTATACTACAGACAAAATTGGCTGTCTTTCCTCCTGCATGAGGATGGCCTTTCAACCAAAAGAGGTATCACATTTAACTTCGATGACCACAATATGTGCAGGCTGGTCAGCAGAATGAGTTGATATTTTGACACAGCCCCCTTTACTGCCCACTGCCCTTAAAGACATAACAACATAATTCAGTTGGTTGTCAGACGTTAACTTTAACATTGTCAAACACGACTTAACTGTTTGTAGCTGTGTAGTTCTGATTAGTAAGTATAACACCACTTTGAGTGACAAAAATGTCACTGGGTGACTTGTTTTTTTTTTTTTTTTTTACGCTGACTGGTTTGAAATTGAGAATCTTGCATACTGCATTAATTTGGAAGCCTGAAGGTGTCATTTTTCTAATTTATAAATAGCCACAGGATTGCAGTATGAATTTGGTGAACTGAAGATGCTGTGTTGAGGTGAAATAATGTATTGCAGAGCTTCACTTGAAGACATTGAAACTATAATTTGCATGTGCCATAGCGCCATAGAACACAAACCTCAAGTATTAGGATCAAGTAGCTCATAAAAAATAAGGTGTGCCAAATTTAGTAGCTACAGCTGTTATTTCAATGTCTCAGATACATATTTAAAATCAACATTTAGGTAAACATACACTCAACAGTTTGGAGTCGACTGCCACAAAAACTTGATTCGTTACAGTGAGATGGCTGAGAGGAATACTCGATATTTTTGAATGGTCCTTCTTGCTTTTAGGTTGTAGAAAGTCCTCTTTACAAATAGATATTATTTTGTATGAAGGGTTTGCATATAAAGTCATGTTTTGTACATGGAGAACAAAACAATGGTTCAACCAGACGGACAACTGAAAGGACAGAAAGAGACAAAGATACCTCTGAGCAACAGTTAAATCAAAATAAGAAATCAGCAGTCACTGGTAAAAGAATTTGGAAGCTTAGCATTAAAATCTGTAAAGATTTAAATAGGAACAGGTTCCTGTTTCAGTGTCCAGTGAACAATAATGCCTACAAGCTGGAATTAACAGGCATGCAGCAAAGCTATTCTTAAAACTTCAAAATAGAAATATTAAGTTAGTCTAGGGTTAGCACTTTTGGAATTGGATCATGGAATAGAAGCTGAACATCCTATGGACTGACAAATCACAGATTAAACCTATTCAATCTAACCACTGAGTAGACTGCAGAGGACCCAAAAAAAAAAACAGGTTCCCAAAATATTTAGAGCCCAATTGCAAGCACCATTGTGGTTAAAAAAATGATCTATGGTCTTTTCTGGACTGGAAAACAAATGAAAAAATCAAAAAGTATTTAGGGGAAAAAATGGGTATTCTCCCCTGTCATGCAACACTGTGGGGACATCGACTAAACGAAAGTTTTAATCATTTAATTATTCTAAAACTCTTTCAAATGTAAAAAATACATTCGGTGTATAATTATACTGTTTTTATCTATGTTAAAATAGCCATCATTGAAGGAAAGAAGAAAAACATCAATATAACAGGTGACTCCAAACTTTTGAGCAGTAGTGTATCGGATCCGGTGTTAGCAGATGTTAAGGTTTGATGTTAAAGGACTCGAAATGGGATCGAAGCCAAAAAAAACTTGATCAGCATATCCCTAATCTTTACAAAACACTTGCTTCTATAGTTATACTACTATTGTATCCCACAGACATGCTAGGTTTTATTACTCATTGGAAAGAAATAAAACCATTAGCCACAAACTCTTACCGAATTTTACAAATGACCAGTAAGAAATCAAGTGCAGACTCACACTCACCTGAGGGCTGTCCAAAGTTGAATCCTGTAGATGAGGATGTGGTGGTGTTACTCCCAAACACAGGCCCAAATCCAGAACTCTGGCCAAATGCTGGTGCTGTGCTTTGTCCAAACAGCCCTGAGCCAGTGCTGCTGGCCGTGTTGGCACTGCTTGTGCCAAAGGAGAAGGAACTGGAATTGCTAGCAGTAGAAGCACCAAAAAGACTTCCTCCAGTAGTTGCACTGTTAGAAGTTGCGCCAAATGCTGATTGGCAAAAAGAAAAGCCACTGGCTGTTCCAGTGTTGCTGGCAGGCTGGCCAAAGCCACTCACCTGGCCAAATACAGATTTGCAAAAACCAGTTCCAGTTGATACACCAAACCCAGTTGAGCCAAATTCTGTGGATACTGGGGCTGAAGGGGCTGAGGGTGCTGAGGAAGCTGGAGGTGCAGCGGGTTGCCCAAACACTATGCTAGCAGCAGTAGTTGTTGTACTGTTAACAGTAGAGGTGGGAGTGGTGGCTGCAGGGGCAACTGTGCTGATAACTGGAGTAACCTCGAGGGAACTGTTGTCTGTTGTTGCAGGGGCAGGCTGAGTAAAAATAGAACCTGGTTTGTCAGAACTGGGCACCTGGAATGCTGCTGGAGCTACCTGGGAGACAGGTGCTACAGCAGGGGTGGAAGCAGCTGAAGTGGGCACAGGAGCAGTGGTGGTGGTGCTGTCTGGGGTGGCTTCTATTGTGGGAGCCGCACTGGATGGTGTTGGAGGGGTTGATTCAGGTGGTGCGGTGATGGAGGAGGGAGGGTCTGGGATAGGTGCAGTTGTGGCGATAGGAGGTGCGGGTGTTGGTGCTGTAACTGTGGCTGATGTGGCTTCTGCATCCGCTGCAGGCTCAGGTATTACTAGAGGACCGGTGCTCTCTACGGCTGGTTCAGTAGCAGGTTCTTTTTCAGGGGGTGGTGTGGGCTCTGAAGGTTGTGGGGGAGCTTTTGGTTCCTCTGAGGAATCTGAAGAAGCTACAAGAAGACTACTGAAAGACGTAGGTAAAGCTGAGGCAGTTGAGCTAGACTGGGGAACAGAGAATGCCGGCTTGGGGTTCGATTCAGGAGGCTTGAACAAACTGCCTGACCCTGCCCCCTTGGACAAGTCTGCTCCTGTAGAATCTTCTGCAGACTTCTGGAGCCCTGCACCAAAGCTAAACTGTGCTGCTCCCTTGGCCATACCAAGTCCAGTTTCCCCAAAGGCAAATGAGGCAGCAGCAGGTTTAGTGGATGAATCATTAGCTTCTTCTCCTTGGCCCACACGTAGCCCAGAGAAACTGCCCAGAGTCTCTCCTCCAATTGTCTTAGGGGGCTGTGGCTCTATCTTGAGGGCAGTTGTGGTGGAGGTGGGTTTGTCTCCTGATGTGTTTGGAGGCAGGGTGGGAGACCCAGTGCCAAGAGCAGGGGAGGCAGACTTTGGGGTGAGGGGGAATGGCTCCTCTCCAGTCTGGCCAAACATCATCTTGCCATTTCCACCAAACGAAAATTTATTAACATCCTTCACTGGGGAGACACAAGAAAAAAAAAAAAAAATAAATAAATAAATACAGGAAATGATGGTGTTGCGTATGTTTGATATCATCCTACATCTGATATCAAGCTGCTGTACTGTTTTTACCTTGTGACATTCCAGCTCCCTGTGTAACGGAAGCAAAACTGAAGCCTGTGGGCCTGTAAAAGAACATTTAAGTCACAATGAAACAACAGTGAGAGAATATTTAGCTTCTGTAATGTGACAAATTTCAGAGTGAAACAATACCCTGGGCAGGGTATCAATTTGAAAGGGATTTGATCAAATTGTGAATCACAGCGATAGGTAGGTGTAGATAACTGTTCACCTCCACCCACACCTACGTGGTTAGATTAGGAGTTGGGGGCAGAGAGAAATTAATAAATTAGACCTCAACCACACTCTTTTGGAAATGTATACTCCAATAGCTACTACAACCCACAAGCTAATGATAAAGTGCAGTTTTATATGATGGAAGTGTTGGTTGCCCCAAATCACATTTGTTTAGATAAATAAATTCATGTATACACCCCCAAGTGCAGGATGAGTCATCAAAACTATTCCAACCTTTTAAAGGAAGAGAAGAGAGGGATTTTGATATATGAATACTCATAAAAAATTTAATTTTCTTATTTCACTTTGTCTTTACGATAAATAAAATAATGATATAATACACAAAGAGGCGTTCTTTATATTTCAGAATTCTTCTTTAATTTTCACAAGTTGCCTCACCCTGATGTGAAGGAGAAACCTTTGCTGGTGCTTTGCTCTGCTGAGCTAGCAGGAGCCACAGAAACATCTGTTTTGGACGACTGACCTGAAAGAGATGCAAGTTTATGAAGTCAGTCAAAATCTATCATATAAAAAAGGTATCACCTTGCAAAGTAAAATATCAGGATTTTTCATAAGCAATGTGCTAGACTGCAATTTTGTTTATGTGTAACCAAAGCTGGACAATAGGTACAATAAGAGGAAATTTATGTATGCACATATATCTAAACAGCGCTTACCAAACATGAAGCCTCCCTGTGAGGTGGTTGTACTTTCAGTGGACATCTTCTGGATACCTTGGGTAGGATTCTGCACAGACAGTTTCACTGGCTATTAAAGCTTTATTATACAAAGCCTTAATACAGAAAAACATTATACAGTATTTCTGTTATGTGTATGAAAAAAAAATAAATAAATAAATAAATAAATAAAAAAATGTTACTTCAAACACACTGCTAATCTTAAGGGAGGTGTAGAGAAAAAGCAGGTGTGTATGTGCACAACATGTGGCTGGAGATCAGTATGTATGGGTCATTCCATTCCCATTAAATTGAACTTGGGCCTGAACAGTGACAAAGATTTCTGCGAGGAGTTCCCCTGTCACCCAACTGCAATTTCTAACATTAACATGAGAGGGAGCTGGGACATTTCTCACCCATGCAGTTAATGGTCTGTCTTCACATGCAAAGCTGTCAGCCAACTGTGAATTTTTGCAAGTTGGATGTTCTTTAAAGTTGCAAGGAATTTGCTTGATTTTGAGTATTTAAGTAATAGCATGTAAATGGATAAAAAAAAATACATTTATTTGTGGCTGCACCATGCAGTTCTACTTGAAAATCTCAACCACCACAGAAAGTCAATATTTTTATATTTCTTTTAACCAATTAATTATTTATCAGAGAAGCAGATCACGCGTTTTTTTAAGCATATGTGGTGGTGGTGCAAAATTAATATCCTCACACCTTTTCAGGTATGTTGACAATGCTGACATTATTTTCATGTTTCATCAAGGTTTCATAAATTCTGTAAAAATATTTGACTTGTGAGCCATTCAAGATGTATCTTACGAACAATTTAAAGGATAATGTGTCACTTAAATGATAGATATATAGCAACATAGTTGGGTGAATAAACAAATATATGAAAAGATGAATAACAGCTTGGTGAGTGATGGATAGATTTAGTACTCACTCGTTTGGCCTGGTTGGAAGAAACTGTTGCAAAGACCTGAGTTGCAGGATCTGGTACTGATGAGCTGGGAAAGAGAGCAGAAGAGGAGAGAGTGTTTTTTTTTTTTTATTCTGTCCACATGGAACAAATATAACAAACACCTTACAGTTAAGTGAAATGAGGTGTTCATGTTTAATAAAATGAGGTGTCCACAAGCAAAAACCTAGTCTGTGCTACCAAATATTTCCTTTGTGTAAGGCTGGACAAAAATGTAATATTACAGTCTATCATCTCTCTATATAATCATATTGTGGCACAATTTTCATATCAATCTCTTGGTTCACAGTTCACGTCTAAATTAATGATTGCTATAATGAAATAATGATGAATTTACATTTTAGTTCTGGTAAAATAAAATATACATATTGGTTCTCTATACTGAGCTGGGAATCATCAGAAATGTCTGAACCGTTACTGTTTGACAGAGATAAAAGACTATGTTAGTGTGAAATCGGGGAAAGCCCACTTTCATAATCATCTTACTCTCACAATGCCTTGCTTTGCTTGTTTGTTATTGTGAGCAGGCTTTATTTGGGAAAAGCACCAAGGAGGAATGGCATGCCGAAATATCAAGCACAAAAGTGGAGCACAGCTCAGTGAGGCAGAAAGAGTAAGGTGCAGGAGGCAGGAAGGGACAAAACAAGAGTGTGAATCATGGAGTGAATAAAGAGCAAAATGAAAGACATAAAAAAAGGGAAGTGAAGAGGATAATGGTATGAAAAGAGACCATTAGACAGTGTGCATACAGTGCAGTCTAAGTATTCACACAGTTTTGTTTTAGCTCCATTCTCTAGCATATTGGTTTTTAAATTAAACTGTAAACTATAAAGGTTATAGTGACTTTCAGCTGCCTTCCTACACAAATCACACAATAAGCATATGAACATATCCTAGACATCCTTAAAAAAGCTGAAAGTCAGGACTTTAACATCATAGTCATTGTTTCATTTAAAATCCATTGTGCTGGAGTAGATCCAAAACAATAATATATAGATCACAGTTGTAATACTTAACGGACTGCCTTTTATGTGGCAGACAGGATCATACAGAATAAATTAGCAAGGGAGGATAATAAAAGGGAAGTAAAAGACAGAATTTTTAAGTGAACAATGAAAATGTAGGACTAAATTTAAAAACAAAGATAAAAGAAGAGTATATTGAGAAAATGGAAGAGATATAATGCATGAGGAAACAAGTTGGGATGCAAATGTAAGACTGCTGGCCCCTGCCAGTCTTGTGGCTAAGATTAGGTGGAGTCAGTGACCTGATAAATCTATACTGAGGAGACACGCTCAAAACAAACACTGGACCCCTCGAGGACTCGTAGTGACAGACTGTCCATCACTGTATCAGAAATAGATCCAAGCGGATACAGGCATGATTTAACGCCATAAATATTATATATCATGCTTAATATTAAACAGGAAATACATAGATAGGACATATTAGATAGATAGATAGAAGGTACATAGATAAGAAAGTACTTTATTAACCCCAATGAAAAATTGCATAAAATGGGAAATTGCTAAATATTAATTAACTTTATCTGACATGTCAATTAAAACATGACCTGTACCAAAAAGATTCCATACCAATTCAAAGTAAAATGCATGAAAACCAGTTAAGACATATCTTGACTTTGAAGCTTTGAAGTACTTTTGTAAGAACCAAACAGCACATCTATGGACAATGACTCACGGCCTAACGGCTAAAATGTGTAACCAGTGAGGGCCTACAAATATTATTGGATTGTTTACAGCTATTCTGCAAAATAAGACAATTAAATAGTAGTGTCTGCTTGCAGGTTTGTCAAAATCAGCCCTTGTACCCTCCGAGTGCCTAATCAAGTACCAGTTCTCTGTACTGCTCAAAGATTACAATAAAAACTCAAGCATACACCACAGAACCTTGGGCATATTCAGAAAGCAGAAAAAGCAAACAAATGTATTATTTCATTAACGATTATTAGATTAGATTACCACATTACACTAGCTAGCTCAGCTTCAATGATAGCTAGCTAAAAAGATCTGTCTCTCTTTTCCCCACACACACAAATTACAAACATCAAAATTGATACAAATAAATTTGGCGCCATCTCGAAACTAGAAACTGTCACTTAAAGAAATTTCATGACATAACACAAAATAAATAATCAATCATTTTTGCCCTCATTTTTACCTGATGATATTGGAAACTGGCACAGGTGGCCCTTTGTCCTTGAGCTCCTGGACATTGACCACCTGAGGAACAGTCTTCAAAGTGGACTCTGTCAAGGAAGTACTGACGACAGCTGGAACAAACGCAAACGCATGTGTGAGCAATTCACACACAGATGTACATACACATACAAACAATGTTTATATTAAAAAAAGAGAAAATACCAGACAGGTGTAATTAAATGAACTGACAGTTTCCATGGCAATTTAAGCCTGGTTTGAATTATACTGAAACTAACAGTTTAGAAAGTGATTCTCAGATATGATGGGGCACTGAGCTGGGACATAAAGCTACCAGTTTCACACTATTTAGTCTGGAAGTCTGTGTCTCCCCCTGGTGAATTACAGTGGGCATAGCAATACAATATTATACAAACAGCATCTTATACACACAGTATTGCCCATAACGACTTAATACATCTTCACTACCATTTAAAAATAAACAAATAAATTATTCTTTTCAATTGCAGTCAAAGGCTGGTGACTGTTGCATGTTCTTCCTACCTGTTTTCTGATTGGCCATATGCCTGCGTAAAGCAGCAGTGGCTGCAGCCTGCTGGGCTGGGATGGTGACAGGGATGGTCCTCTCAGTTGGTGGGGCTCCATGTTTTACTGTCTTGGTGGCAAGGGCAGTGCTATCAGCCCCGCTGAGGTTGATCTTATTGGTTGGAACTGAAATATCAATAGTCAGTGAGCAACATTTATGAAACAAAGCATGTCTACTAGTGTTTAGCAGCTGCACTGTTACATGTGACATTTGGCTTTGAATGCCAAACAACTGTATGTTGCATCACATCTTTAATGAATAGCAATAGTTGGTGTGATTTACTCACCAGGGCTGGCAATAGGGCTGAGTCCAAAGCCCATACCCTGTACTGAGTGAATTTTGGGTAAAGGGGTGGACTGGATGGCCCCGAAGCCTGGCTGGATAGAGGGGGTCCTCACGACTGTGGGGTGGCGGGGGGTGGACAATGCTGGAGGAATGACAAGGGGAAGGGGTTCTGGCTGTAGTTCCTCCTCGTCCTCCAGCTCCAAGTGAGCCGGGTGAGGCTCCAGGGAGGACGCAGAGCTCACATCATCGAAGTCCTCATAATATTTAGGTGAAAGGAAGGCTGAGCGAGATAGGTTGGCTGGAAGAGAATAGAGGAACATCTAGATCACCAATAACTGTGAGCTGCATTATGGTAATATTTTTAAACACTATTATCGACAGATTTCAACATGAATCTCATTGACATCATGGAGTTCCACAAATGTTGAATTTTGAAAAGGTATTTTGCGGTTCTGATAAAATTACTGTGAACTTAAAACTGTCAGATTTTTTTTTTCTTCTAAAGTATCTTTTAACATCTCTTTACATTACAGTCTACTCTTGTTCAACAACCCTATTTAAGTGAATATTGTTCCCATTTGTTTAAATAGACCTTTTCTTTGTTTGACTAATATTGAAGGCCCCTTGAGAGTAAAGCTAAACTACATTAATAAGCTTTCATGCAACCACAGATTTCAAGTCAGTAAACCAAATTTACACAAGAAAAATCAATCAAGATTCCTACCTCCAGATATTAGTGTAACCCTTATTAAATTAGTTTCAGCAAGATATGTGTACCTGGTGCAGTTGAGCGGACAGGAGGCATCTGTCCCTTTGAGAGGAAGTTACGCAGCTGGGACTGTTTCACTGGTGATATCTTAACTGCTGGAGAAACATCTATAGTTAGTATATGTTGAAATTAAGAATAGTGATATCCTTTATTATTTTTTTAACAAACATATATAAAAGATTGACACCTGGAGATTTGGATTTGGTCTTAGAAGGGGTGGTGTCCAGTCTGGCTTTCAGGAGTGCATCCCTTAAACTCTCAAGCTCGCTTTCCAAACTGTCATAAAACACAGAAACAAGTTGTTTAAGTTGCAAACAACAACTATTACTATTGAGGGCTATTTTCAGTGTACTAATGCACATAATTAGAAATGAATGTTAATATCCTGTAAAGGCTGCTACAATGAAAGACATGAGTGCAATCTTTATATTATTCATGGACTATGGTGATTTTATTGTTAGCTATTATGTCATCCAGTTATGAAAATAACAAAACTGAATAAATTCAGCTTAATTTTTAACTATTCAAAAACTGTTCTAGATTCAAATTGCAGCTGATTTAAGTGATGGTTAACTTGAAATTTAAGTCTCTATTCCCTGAACCTACTCCACAGTCATTTATCCCTGAGATTTCCACATTCCTCTATTCCTACTCCTTGTTCTTTGCCAGCTCCTACCCAGCATTGGTTGCTGTTACAGTATTGCGGTTTATAGTTGGAGTGGTAGTCTTGTTGTAGAGGCGCAGTGAAGTGAGTTCCTTAACCAACTGGTCCAATCTGTTCTTCTGCTGGTTGATAATGTACAGGTTGTTGGCCAGTGTAGTGAACAGACCCTCACGCCCTGGCACGACCATGTGTCTATGAAGAAAATAAGTATTTTATGAAAAATGATACTTAACCCCAACTCTTCTCAGTATCAAATACTCAAATAGTTGGTCATTTGCGCTTACTTCTGCTTTTTCTTCTTCTCCAGGTGTTTCTCCCATTCCACATCCAACACGTCATTAACATCTTCCACAGCAAACATAACATACTGGTACAGCCTGCGAATCTCCTGAATAAAGAGGAAAAAAACAGACCAAATGCTATGAGTATGTAGATGATTCATTTAAAAAGGCTTTACAAAAAGTATCCATTCATACAAACAATCTGTCCTTCTGTTTTTCACCTTGAGGTGCTCCTCACTGCGTGGGTCCAGAGGTTTTTTGTACAGCAGCTGTCTGTAATTTCTGTCTCTGCTCAGTTCACTCTGGGCCTTGGCTTCTTCTGCCCCAGCAAAACCCTCCAGTAGGGTGGTCTTCAGTGTACCAATGTCCCCATGGAGAGACTGCGAATCAGAAAAAGAAAGAAGAAGAAGAAAAAAAAGGTTAGAAGAGGATAGCCATGCTATAATAAAAATTAATTAAACAAGGAGTCCACAACTATTAAACTAAATCAACAAAACAACTATAAATGTATTACAATGTAGTTTTGGACAAAGTTCACACTATAATTCTGCCAATACAAACAAGTCTGGATACACACAATAGACTAAAAAGGCTAAAAAGATTTGTCAGTCTATTGATTGTAAATAAATGTAACCAAAAGACTGTCCTCTGGAGTCCCACCTTTCTTCCTTACTTTTTTTGGGGGGAAATATAGATAAGAAGACTAAAAATGTTTGTTTGTACATGGTATATACTATAAACAAGTCATACAAGTTAATATATACTTTGAATAAAAGAATATTTAGGTGTGTCCAAAATAATATTTTTTGGTGCACCTTTCAACATCAAAAGCTAAAAAGGGAGAAGAGCAGAACATAGGCTACATACTTTCAAACATTTCCTTGTTAAAAGGTTAGCCCAAATAATAATAGCCGAATACCAAACTTTTATGCATTGTCTCCTGCAGCCACAAGAGGGGAAGATGGCACACATGCTGGTGCTTTTAGTTATCATAACACTGTAAATGTATGACAGTGATTTTGTTATTCTAAAGACCATTGCAGTCTGAATAGGAGGCAGCTGTTGGAGGTAGGATTTGGCTGGTGAGTGTGATTTTGCTAACAGGGATTTGGGTCAGCCCAAGCAATATCTGAAAGTGTTTTGGTTTTTCAACCATGATCTCACCTCTGTAGTTTCCTTGATCTCCAGGGTGAAAATATGGAGGTCCTCTGACTCCTTCCTCAACTCCTTCATCTCCTCACTGGTGCCAACCTTGAAGTCAGCTCTTGCACTTCGTGCCTTAAGGTCATCTAACTCCTTCTGGAAGTGTGCAATCTGATGACAAAGGACATGCTTAGTTATGAAAAAATGTGAGGAAAAATTGTCCAGACTCATTTGGGTGTATATGACCACATATTTGTAAATCCTTCACTAAGATGTATATATTTACAGTATGTATGTATATAAAATCAGTTGCTAGGAAACATTTGTTGAACTGTCAGTCAACTATGTAAACAGGAAGTTAGTGTATCATCACGCGCTGTAACAGAACTTCCAAAACAAACCTTTTTAGAAGGCCAAATGACATATTCAAAATTAACTTTGTAAATGTAGGTATGACTTTGCTTTATGTGTAAGTTCAGTTAATAGTATTTATGCAGTTAAGAGTGAGTGGGAAATAGCCAATTAAGCTAACCTAACCAACCATATTTGGACATTTAGTCTGATGTTATCAGTATAATGCTTTATAATTTAATGATGCAACCCATTTAAATTCTGTGATGCGTAAGTCTACAATTAGTATACGCTTACATTATAACTAGCCTTGAATTTTAGAAAGGCTGGTGTGACAAAAGGAACCAAACCGCCTTAACCATAATTTCTGACACTTAACGCTAATACATATAATGCTAACTACATGAAAATTAAAACTGAATATCATATACAAACATACTATAATAATAAAGTACGCCTTAATCAATACACAAAAAAAGCTGACAGTACAGTCACACTCTTTAACAAAAAGATCTCTCTTTAGGGATCCTTTCCATAATGTTGTCAGATAACAATCTGAGCCTTTCAGTGGCAAAAACAAGCACTTTTAGGGGACGTACTTTTGACGCGCGCAATTGTCCCCAAGGATTACGTTGAAGCCATTGCAGCCCGTTTCGCAGCTGCCAGCTGAGGAGATCTACTAGACCATTTACCAAAACTTTTTGTACCTATTGGTCATTTAGACCCCAAAATATGTAAAAATAGCCTATGTTTAAAATACCGGAATTACCCTTTAAATACATTTACAGATTTAATATACTATAAAATTTTATTAAGAGGAAACATTACACAAGGAAACCTGCAGTGTGTAGTCATGAACACATGCACCTAGTAAGTATTTCCCCCCCCCCATATGGTTTGGGCCACGAGGCTCTAATTTCTTTTCTCACGTTCACCAATTAAAAGTGGTACATGGTACTCCAGTGCCTGGATGATACATCTCACCTCCTCCAATATACCAGCCATAATGGGATCAGAGTCTTTCTTTTGCTGTAGCTGCTTCTCCAGGGCCTTCACACTAACAGCTGCCTGCATCGAGAAGTGGTAAAGTACATCAAGTCAGTAAGAAACACACCATCAAATACACACAACCCATATAAGTTTGACAAAAAAAAGCAAGTGTTTCTGTGATCTAGCTAATATATACTTTTCTTCTGCCACTGACAGTTGGTTTCAGTTGAACATTCTGTTGCTAGTAGCAACCGCTACCAGCACAGTTCCATAGTAGTTGCAGTTTAACTGAGATTGTTCGGTACATACACCATTTTGTCAGATCTGTTACCATGCAAATATTGAATCTTTTATCAACTCAGCATTATGCACTCTTTTTGTAATTGTTGAGCTGTGATTTGTCAATTTATTACCTCCGCCAAGGAGGTTAAGTTTTCGGTGCCATTTCTTTGTCAGCAGGATTACAGAAAAACCACTAGCACGATTTTCATGAAACTTTGTGGAAAAGTGTAGCATGGGCCAAGGAAGAATCCATTACATTTTGGAGCGGATCCATGGCAAAATGAACTGAACTAATATTTTATGGTCGCGCTAGCTTCTCTGTCTTCTCTTCTACAGGGCAGGGCTCAGTTCCTACCCACTCACTCACACTCACAGCGGACAGTAGAGCAGAGAGGCCGTGGTGGAGTCAGTGAACCAGGTGAAGTGAAGGTAACATTTTACTTGAGTTGACGACAACTCGAGTTAAAAGTGGAAAAAGTAGAAAAGCAATATTTCCACCTGCTTTGTCTGCAGTTGTTGTTACAACCCCAGTGCTTGTTAAGCTAATAGCGAATTGTTACGAACAAGCCAAAACTGGACTATTGGCCTTGGCGGAGGTCAGCGATCTCCGAGTGCCCTTCTAGATTTTTCTGTGATTGGTTTGCCGCTTACAAAGCTAGCCATTATACTAGCTGTCTGAGGCTAATGTGTTGCTAATATAACATTCTAAGTAACTTTTGGGCTAACTGTTGATATTATGTATTTTACTCTTTTTACTTCTACTCTTGTGGACTGGATCTTTACTAGATTAATGTATGTGATGTACTTCCTATGGGGACTGAATGTTGTTCTTTCACTGGTGATACATTGTACCTCACTGCATTAAGAAACAGTGTTGTTAATTTGACAGCTTTGTGAATCCATTTTTTTGTTACTGTACTAATCCACTTTAACAATACTTTTGGTCTAACACTTTTATCCAATAACAGTTTAACAGAACCAATAACAGTTGCTTCCTTTAAAAACTTTAAAAAGGCATTGGAAGTAATCACTGCATAGCTGTGCACCTACACGCATAGTGAAAGCAGGAATTATACTGATCTATTTAAAACTTTAGTATTCTCTAAATGAAATATTTTACAGTCAAGCCAAAGTTGAGTAAGTGCTTTGGATGAAAGCGCTATATAAATGTAGCCATTTACCATTTATATTTTTGATCAACAAAAGAGGTCTAGTTAACATATGAACATAAAAATTCCTTCATAATAAACCTGTGGCGTCTGGACACGGCCCTGGGCAGCAGGTGCAGGTTTCTGGACGACTGTGGGCGGTGTGCTGGTTTGAACTGGACGTACCGGGGCTGCAACACAACCAACAATATTAGAATCACAACCCAAGCAAAAAACGCTTAAGATTTAAAGAATTCTTTGATAAAAAGTAAAATGAAAATGACATACTTGTACAAAGTATAATAGTCAAGGAAGTGAGGCAGGTCTTTCTTACCTAATACAGCTGGTGGCTTAGTGGCTGAGAGTGGAGGCGCGGTTAAAGTACTGGAATTTGAGACAACCGTTTTGGGCAGTGAGGAATTGAAGGAGAAAGACTGTGGGGTTGGTCCTGAGGTCTCCAGTGCTGAAAACCTTGGGAAAGAGCAGACAGATTTTCTATGTATGTATGTATACAAACCTCAGTGTCTCAGTCGGAATACCTTAATAAATGATAGGTCAAAAATAATGGTTTACCTCTCATTTAGATTCAGTTTCACCGTTGGTGAAGATGCAGCAGCAAGGCTCTGGGGTGTTGGAACTGGAGCTGCCACCGCTGGTGGTTTGATGGAAGGGGTGAAAGAAAATGCTGATGGTGCTGAGGGGGTGTCAGAGGGAGGTTTGGAGGCAAAGGAGAAGCCAAAAGGTGTGGGTACCCCCAGAGAGAAAGCTGAAGGGGCAGAGGTGGAGTTTGTGGTTGGGACAGAGAAAGTGAAGCCGGATGATGATGTCGACGACACAGGAGCTGTGGGAGCAATGCTGAATGGGGCAGCGGGGGAAGATGCAGCAGGGGCTGGAGGAGTGGAGGCAGCTGCTGAAGTAAGACCGAGGTTTGGGAATGTTGTTGCGGCAGATGGGATGGAGGCAGCAATTTTGGGTGGTTGGGATGCCAAAGAACCTGTGAACAGAAAATAAATTTGCTTTTATTTGATATCATCACATGTAGGGCAAGTTTTGTCTACAAGCAAAGGTTGCTAATTCTAGAAGTGACTGGGTTTTCATGGTGAAATGCTCACAGCCATATTTTTGTCAGACTTCAAAGAAGTTTTCACAAATGTCGAGCCTCTCTCTAAATAAGTCTGTGTTTGTAAAACTGCTGGTTTTCTAGCTTCATAGAAAAGTAAGCACTTCACAGTATATATGAGATATATATAGATATATATCTATCTATCTAGATATCTATCTATCTATCTATCTATCTATCTATCTATCTATCTATCTATCTATCTATCTATCTATCTATCTATCTATATCTATATCTATATCTATCTATCTATCTATCTATCTATCTATCTATATATATATATATATATATATATATATATATAGATAGATAGATAGATAGATAGATAGATAGATAGATAGATAGATAGATAGATATATATATATATATATATATATATATATATATATATATATATATATATATATATAATGTATAATATAAATTGACAAGAAATTATTAGAAAAAAAAAACTCATAATAGCATTTCAGTAACAGGAAAAAAACATAAAACAAGCGTTTATAAATAACATTTTGCTTTCAAAAATGTGTGATAATTGACAATGATAATACTCCAATTAACAAAAATGTTTTCTACTTCCTTTCTGCTGTCATCACCACTACACTCATACACAACTCACTCCTTATGGAAAAGTGCAGTAAGACCTCCAAACTTCATTGGTGTATTTGTAATTAAGTTTAAGAGTTAACATTTTATGCAGAATGAAAGTTCCTTTAAGACATTAAGGTAAGCCTAATGAGGGATATATTTGGATGTGCATTTGCTTGATTGACAGGTCTCTCAGGCCATTTAACGGAGCTGTGGAGCTTGCCACTTGTGTGGTCTAATTCAACTCCACAGACAACTGACAAGAGGGTGATATCAAACTCCACACTTAAAAATGTCCATTTAGAAACCAACAAGTGACATGTCAGATGATATGTCCGTGTTTGTCAACAGCCTATGATGGCTCTACACCAGGAAATGGAAAATCTGGCAAACACTTTGGTATCACTGATGATCACTTGAGGAAATACATTATTGCAATGTGTGATTATGAATAATTGTGCAGCACTCTCAACGACATTTTAGAGTAAAACATCTGCCGAGTTCACTGGCTCTCTTACCTTGCTTGGGCAGTCTCTCCCCCTCCAAGGCAAGGGTAGTGGAGGCTGAGACCAGTTGCTTAACCCCGGGATTGAGGTTGAGCAGAGCAAATGGGCAGAGTAATCCCTCCGTGGATAGCATTAGCATAATGGGCGCTGGGGGCAAGGTCTTCTCATCAGCTTTGAGAGGGTGGAAAGATGGAATAAAGACAGAGGCAGACAAAAGACATTCAGACAGAGAAATACTTGAGTCTACATGATGTGTAGAAAAAGACTCAAATATATGTTTACTGTAATTTCACAAAACACACCAAACACATAACTCTCCAGTCAACTCTCCAGTCTGACTCTCCCATTTCCTCCCTCTCTGACACATTTTGCAACCTTCCATAGTTCAGAGAGCCAGGAAGAATCTCTATAGATCTCTGGTAGGAAAGTTTGTCTTGAGTCTATAAACCGAGAGCCACATGCATATGCAAGACTTTTGTGAAAAATTATTTAGCGTTCAGCACAGCTTTGTGCTTCCAAATCACACCACTGCATTAGGGAGACAATTTACAGCAAGTGTTGTCTGTTCACTATGCTTGCTCAGTTCATGATGACAAAATGCTGTTTGTCACTTTAATCATGAAAGTGTTGATGGCATTTGAGCACAAAGACTGTATGTCAGTACTGCACTTATCTCATTGACCTTGGCTCATTCCGCCCTCCAGTGGTTAAAATAAGTACCCAGTGTTCAGTTCATAAAAGGCACACTGTAGTCGTGTACAGAGACAACTGTCCAAAGATGTCTCATTTGGTAAAACACAGCCCACTGCATTCCTCTTCTTGCCAAACTCCCAAACTCTTTCCTGCTCTTCACACCCACTTTCCAAACTCACGCAATGCGCTGTGGGCTGCGGATGGATGGATGGATCGATGGATGGATAGATCAATAGATAGATAGACATACATACATACATACATATATACACACACACACAAAATACCTATTCAAGCAAACACAGATTAGTATAATGTTTCAAGAAATAAAATGATCCTAAGTGATCCTAAGTTCAAAAACACAAAAATATAGCATCTAATTTTAAGTTTCATCTCAGTTATGAAACTATAGTTTGTAAGATAAAGAGAAGCAAAGAGATAGGGGGTGAAATAAAGAGTGAACAGAAGGGAGAGGCACACGGTAAACCTCATCAGCATTCTGCAACAGGATTGTCTGGGCTTTGTTGTTTGTTGTGGTCCTCTAGCTTGTCTGAGCCATTTTAATGAGTGCATTTTTTCCTCCACAGATAACTCTCTCGTTACTCTCCCTTCGCGTTCTCTATCTAATGTCTCACTTTGGATAAAGATTTTGATCAGACTACAATCATGTCAAAATGTTGCTCAAATTGCAGGTTTTTTCTTGCAGCGAGCGGGGAGAGATGTGACTAGACAGCAACAGCAGCTCTACGTGAATGTCTGGCAGACTAGCCCATTTAAGATAAAACAGTGTACTGAGACGGTAGCTTATCACTATTCTTTACACATGCTGCAATAGAGCACTGCAGTGGATGCAGTATGCACAGAGAAACCTGACGGATTTGAGCTTCATCTGATCATTAGGGGAGTGTCGAACATAGAATGTTTTGCAGCTTACACAAAGACATTGGAATGCAGTACAAGAGATAACACCAACTATTATGAAACTAAAGTAAACTTAAAAACGACAGAACCTCCCCCCAGTTCTTAAATATGCCTACAAACAACTTTATACCACTGAAATCATTAGTTTGTAGGAATCTGAAAAGACAAATGGTGAAAGACAATTTTTTTTAAAAAAACAGAGCCAGACTGACATGGGATTTTTTTTAGATAGATACCGATTTAAGACCATGATCTTTGTCTAAACCTAACCAAGTAGTTTTGTTGCCTAAACCTAACCAAACTGCAACTGAAAACTGAAAATAACAAGTCAATTGAGTCTAAAAATTGTAAGTCAATATTCACTTTTGGTTTGACCCATTCATCCACCACAACCTCTTCCCTATACAGACTTTGTCGCTCTTTATACTACGTCAAGTACTTCAAAGTAATTCAAACACAGACATTATTACAATACAGCAACAATATTTAATAAGTCTCCCCCATTGTTAAAGAATATTTTGTAGCAGCTCCCGGTATATCTGACATTGCTAGCGCTTGCAGAGTCAAGCGCTACTGTGCTGAATCAAGTGCGCATGTGCGAGAGTTTCCATCTAGACACAACCCTGACTGACAGCAAGTCAGAGCGCGCTCTGCTGGACAAACCACTTGATGACACCGTTTCTAAAATCACCCCAAGCAACACTGTCCTACCTGAGTCGAAATGGTGAATTTAAAATAAATAAATAAATACAAAAAAATAAAAAAATAATAAAAAAAAAATTTTAAAAATCGACCTCATCTTTATTTAAAAAAATAAAATAAAAATACACACACAAATTCAACTGCACCGAAGTGATTGTACACTGGGGTTAGCATTAAGCCAACTTCTCTTTTCACTTTCACCCACCACAAAAAGATTGATTAGAACAACATAATTGTGATAAAAGGAATGTGACCTTTGCTCAAATGCTTCAAAAGCTGTTAAAATACCATTAAAAATCTCCCTTAATAAGAAAGTATAGCCTAACTTTTTTTGTATTGCGCTCCAAAATTGTTGTTAATTTGCCAACTGACAACCATCTTTGAGTGCCTGCATTGCTGAAGGGAAATTAGGGTATGTGCAGTCACATTGTGTAGATATGCAAATCTGGTCAGACAGAAAGTACACAAAAAGCAAAATTCACTTACTGATGTGGATCTCCTGCTGGCTGGTGAAGTCTATGGCTAGGCCAAGGGGAAAAGTGTCGTCATTTGTCTTGGTCACTGGAAGCTCAGCCCTACTTGCATCCTCCAGGATCCAAAGCTCCCAGATCTAAAAGGACAACAATCTGTTGTGATCATTACAGTTGAGTCTACAGACATTTGGTGTTTTCTCCTCACACCATACAGTAAGCATTTGAACAAACTGTCAAAATAAAAATCGGATGTATGTAAAGCAACATTGAGCATCAGAACTTCATGTAATCAGTTGCAACACTAAAGACCCAAGATAACATTATTTGTATTGCAGTGGAGACCTCATAGAGTAATTAAAAAAATGTCAGCACATCCACAAACTGTCATCAAGATGGCTAGTTCAGTATCTGGCATTAGGTTTGTTGACTGTAGACAGGAGAAGCTCTGCTAGCATAAAATATTTAAAAAAGGAAAGTGTTTTGAGTGAGAAGAACTTTGTAGAACAGTTATGTAACTCTACTTGGAGCATCTCAAAGACTAAGATAAGATAATTTTTCTTTCAAAAAAGTTTTAGTGAGAGATAACTTTCATTTTCTATCGATATTCAAAAGAGTGTGTCATTTAACCTTAAGATTTCAATAACATCTTCAGCTTTTCACTTGATTAGGTACCTTGTCCTCCTGTCTGGCTATGATGCTGACTTCAATCGAAGCTGCTGATGCCGCAAACACAAGGTCCCTGGATGAAATAAACAATGAGGCAAAGCAAAACATTACACCAATTTAACATGACATTAGAATAAAACAAACTAAAGAGTTTCAAGGAACAAACAATGCATTCAGTCTCAACAGTGAACATGCTTTTGGGTCCCTACTATACTATTCAGGCCTGTAAATTGTGATCATTCTTACCAGTCCTCTACGTGGCTAAGAAAGTAGTGGTGTTGTCGCTCAGTGCAACTGCCGTACACTGTGTCACTGAAGTTCACATACTTTGTCTCCACCTTCTCATCCTTCTTCTAGAAAAAACAAAAAATAAACAAAAAAGAATCAGTGTCACATTCATTTGCTTAAGGTACATTAACAAGAAGGAACAACTGATGAAACTTTTTAATGGTGGAATTATATTTTAGCTGCTTAATAATTTATCATTTTACCAGAAACAGAATGCCACTACACATACTGAGAAGTATATGCATCAACATGCTACAGATTGACATCCAACTGCTAAAATTTCATATTCTGTGACACAGTTGATATGAACATGCACATGTGTGATAAGTTGTGACCTAAATATCTCTATGAAACCAAAAGCCTTATACTGCATGGCTTAGTGGTCAGTTACATGAAGCATCATACTCAAATAACAGTACATAAGTAGTCGCATGTCAGCTGCAGTAGGAGCCTCTACGTAACTACAGAGCCACTACACAAAAATGTGGAAATTAGGGCTGCACAATTAATCAAAATATTATCGAAATCGCAAAATGACCAAGCGCAATATCCAAAATCGCAGAATTTTTTTCTGCATTATAATGAAGTAGTGTAGTGCTGCAGAGATGCCGTGGCGTACAAATTCTCTCTGTTTGGTACAGACCCCAACAAATGTCATCATGATTTTAATAGTTTTTTCAGTGAAAATGAAAATTGTGATGCAAAAATTATCATTCCCACTAAATCGCGAATCACATCGCAATCATAATATGTCAAAAATAATCGCAACATGATTTTTTTTTTTTTTTTTTACCATAATCATGCAGCCCTAGTGGTAATACTACACTTGTTTCTTTACCTTGTTGTGGCCTTGTGAATAAAATATCAATCGACCAAACAGGTAACATTCATGTGAATTTCAAAAACACTATATGGTCAGATGTATCTACTGAGGCAATGAGCAAGACAACACTGAGGACTGTAGGGGAGCAACCTGACAAAAATCGAAATGTGATTAGGTGAATTAAGTGGACTATGATTGTAGGGCATACTCACAGGGATGGAGATCAACACTAGCTCAGGAGGGGTCTCAAGGGACCCATCTGCAGCAGCATATACCACTGCAAACACAAAGGTTCTCAGCCACAGCACATCCAGAACTGTGAGAGACAACGGGAAAGAGAGGCATTAGCCATGGATGGGATTTAAACACAGTAATGAAGGTAAACACAACTAAATTACAATATGTAATACATTGTCACATATGCCATTAATAATCCAGTATATGGGCGTACAACACAGATCTCATTTAATTTTATAGGCACGGGAATTCGCCTTACCTTTGACAGGGTCGTCAGAGGTGTAGAAGTGTGGACATGGGATAACTTTCTTTTCTTCTAATGCCTTTTCAACAGAGGAGATAATCAGTTATTCATCTTGTCAGTCACTGGATGCTGCAGCTCTCAGGAAGCAATAAGTGTTTTATATTTTAATGATGGTGTATTACGTTCACTTACCGGTGTATACTGACTGACTGTGGCATTCATTTTTCCTGCAGCGACTTGTTTTCCTTTTGGACTCCAGCAAACTGTGTGAAACAAAGTACAATAACTACAATTGAGCCACAATAGCAATATGGAGTATAGGTAATCTCAACTATTATGCTTAGAGTCTCACTCACTGCATGTGATGCCACTTGAAGCAGGTAGATTGGCCTGCACTTTGACACCGTCAGTAACATCCAAAATCATCATACTGCCATCAGACAGACAGGCAGCCAACATGGATGCTAGAGCAGGATTCCACTTCAGGTCCTGCACTAAAGTGCCAGGGGTTACTGCTGGCAGCAGTGAGGTAAAAGGTAACTTCTGTGGTCTTGCCTGGAAAGGAAAAAAAAAAAAAAAAAAATTCTACAAGTCAAATGCTTAAAAGTGACTAAATCTGGCAGATACTAGGACATTTAATAACTGAATCAGGTCAAGAGAAGTAATCAAATTTAAACTAAAATGTGTGGTCTGGAAATCTTGATTTAATTTCCATAAACGGATTATATTATGTAGTGTCTTCTAATAGTTTGACTGTCAGTTGCATACTCAATATGCCCATCTGCAGTAGAGGTTTACAAACTGTATTTATAAAAAGGCCAAAATAAAAAAGGTAGATTCATTATTTGGATACATGGTGATTTTAATTACAAATTATGTTGATTAGCTAGTAATAATAACTGCTGCATGTCAGGGTTTTCTTCATATTAGGGATATTTGCGAGTCTGGTGCTGCTCATGCTGGATAACTCTGAATAACAACGGGAGCTTAAAATGCAAAACATTTGTATTAGAACAGATCAATAATTTCCCTGTAGTCATTGTTCATTTTTACTCATCTGCATTGGACAATTATTTACTAGAGGACTGTGGTGATCCAGAGACCTGCAACAACATCTTCATTCACAGTACAGCACAACTGGCAAAATTTGTCTCTCTATGTTTGTTATACAAACATACTTATAAATACACAAGCCCCAGCAGAACCTGAAATAGGCATTACACATGTCTAATATACTGGCTCATTAAATACACTGACTAAAGCAGTCACCTTGTTCATGAAGGTGCGGACATCATAGAATGTGAGGGACAAACCCGCCTCCTCAGATATGCCACATACTGACAAAGTAAGTTCATCACAACTGAGAGCCAAGTGGTGCAGAACCAGTTCCACAGTCACCTCCGCCAATGCTGCTATCCCCTCGACTAAAAGAAAGAGGATAATTGGAGTGAATTGTGATTAAGAGGCATGAATGGAAATTAAGATGTATTCATAGTAACAGTAGATTACATGACAATTTAGTGCAAAACTGAACAGATAAATGTTCAAATTCAAACCTGTACCGTCATATTCATACCTATTTCGCCGGAGTGTCCGTCAACTTTATCAGCAGCCAGAATATCTTGAGTTAGGTAAACTTTGAGTGTTCTGTCGAGCCCAACAAAAGTTAAACCAAATTTGTTTGAGATGGTAAGCAGGCTAGATCTTTCTTTTGGCAAATCTCCAGCGGGCTCAAAAACCCTTGCTTTCTTCATCTGACGAAACTGAAAGTCCTGAAAAGGAAAAACAAGCAGTTTGTTACTTCAGAGAGACCAGTTATGGGTGGTAAACACATGTGGTTCCAGTTCAATAACTGCAAACTTCTAGGAAGAAAAACAATAATATAACGTGCAACATGCTTAACAACATGGCAAGTATTTGGTTACTTTCAATGTGACTAGTTTGTTAACAACACAGGCACGCAAATCCTGAAATTGAAAGTTAAAATCTTGGGTGATAGTTAACATGCCGTACAGTCACGTCACATTAGCTTATGATGCTAAGCTGCGTTGGTAACGTTACAGCAAAATATATTGAACGTGACAAGTATTTGATAACTTTATTTCACACACAGGAGGTTGTTAATTCATCTAACCTCAAGTTAGCGTTCAACTCTCAAGGAGCACATATGATACAATATTCTAATAGCTACTTTCCTAGCATAGGTAGCTGGCTAAACACTGAGAAAGTATACGTTGCTGTAACAACTTTTTGTCAGACTTTTTAACCTGTTACCCAAGTCTCCAAATATTAATTGTGTTCAGGTTATTAATATGGTTCTGTAAATGCGTTTGGGTTAGTGTTAACTAAACAGAAAACCTAAACCCGACCAGCTAGCTAACCAGCTAAGCTAGCCAGAACCACTGATGATGACCTAACACAGTGCTAGCAAACATTAGCTTACAAGTGCTAACCTGTCAACACAACTTGTGGATAACAGAGCATACCTTCATTTCCCTCTCAGGAGGGGAGTCTGTGTCGTCACTCATTTTGAAGGACAGAAACTATTGCTTTTCCAGCCGATCTGTTGTTTCCTTTTATTCCTTCCTAGTCTGTATCTGACACCAATGTCTGCTGAGCCACATTAGTCTGTCAGTACAGCTGAACACAGGACGCGCGGTTTTGCAGTGGAAAAAACGTCATAGCTACGTAGGATGACAAATAGATACCAGAGCACCCTGATCCCACAACACTGAGCTCATACACTAAACCTCATTTACAAAATGGGCACAACATCTGGCAGATTTTTGAATAACCGAGGGTTACAAACAAACAAAACTGATTTATGAGGCAGATTTATGAAGAAATACAATTTACCAATCCCCCCCCCCAAAAAAAACACAATCACCAAGGTATTGCTCCACTTCTCCGATCTGCTGGGATGGGATTAAAGTCAGTCTAATAATAACACGACAGGGGACGTTGCAGTTAAACTGTCAGTTTTATAGCATTTAACAAATAGAGTGACAGCACATAGGTCTCATAACCTAAATGAGCAAAACATGGCTGCTTCCCTCATTGCTGATATCAATAAAATACATTTTAAAAAGTTCTTAAAAAGAAGGCCTATATTGTTTGATAAAAGGTCTCAGTAAGTTAATTAAATTAATATCTCTAAGAAGTTGACAATCTTTATATCTTCTGTAAAATGTTTCTGAATTCTTATTGTGGCTTTGCAAATGTTAAGAATGATTTACAAAATTTTGTCAAGATGAGGTGTGATTGCCCTGCTTAGTGACAATGTCCTTTTATATTTTATGTGCTCATTAAAAAAATAATTGAGTTTATAATAATTCTAAGGTATCACTATAGGTGTGGTATGATTTCAAAACTTTTTTTAACCTTTAACATTTGTATTAGGCTACTTTGAAGAGACCATTAATGAAAGAATAACACAGTTGCCTATGTGTTTATTTGTTTTCTATATTTCTGTAAAAAGACTTTCTAACATAAACTTAGAAATCTCAATTTTCCATGCTTCTTCCCAAAGGTTTTCATACTCCCAGAATTATTATTATTTTTTTTTTTGCAAGTTATGGAATTACAAGTTTGAGATCTGTTAAATCTACAGTTTCTGCATGAAATACAACTTGCTGACACATGCTGTCTGTCTGCTGTCTGTCTGGTCCCAATCGCAATATACTGAACGCTCCGATTGTCTTTGGGGGAATTCCAGTGAATCCTTCAGCAAAATGCTATATAATTAAAAAGTATTTCACTATACAATTGCAATGATTATTTTACTTTCCCTATATTGGCACCTTCTTGCCTGTATTATGGACAGTTAAGCATTTCAACAATACATCACAATTTGCAAAAACATTCTCAAACAAGGTTCCACTGAGTGAAAGTTTTTCAAATGGGATCCTCTTGTGTAACAGGTATTTGGGGGTCAGCACGGGACAAACCCCTGAAGGTAGCCACTCTGCTCTGGAAACACAGCTATCTTAGTAGAAATAACTTCATGGCATACAAGCAGAGACAAAAGAGGGAGGGCAGTTATGGTGAAGTAAGGACTTTTATTAGAAAGCAGATTTTTCTGTATTGCATTTAAAGAAATCAGGTACTCTTGGACTACACAACTGAAACTGGTGATGGCAAATACCATGATGGGAATGAAAGGTAGATTCTTATGCAACATCAAAAGTGGCAACTTGCATTTCTGTTGTATATATTATTGATGCTTGAGTCAGAAGGCGCATAAACATTTTAACATTTTTCATTTGAAACATAAAGCAGTATCAACACTGAAATTGTCCCATCCCAGTTTGCCTGGTCCAAAGCCCTGTTGATAGTGAAGGATTTTACCATGATCAAAGTGTAGGGTTGCATGATAAGATCCTCTTTTGTCGTATGGACTGTTGTTGTCCAATGAGAAGTTACCAATAAGCCCAGACTTAGGACCAAGTTTACCAGAGCATTACAGATATGGTCCATGTCAACATGGGACAGCTCTGTTCACAAAGCACCAAGGTATCAGTCAAATATCCGTCAGTCCTTGTTGCAGAGACACACACTTATAACCAAGGAGGCTGGAGTTATCACCATGTCTCTCCACTCTGGAAAGTAAGCTAGCACAGACCAAAGCAAGCTGGAGAGAGACAAAGCAAACAGCAAGAGCACAGCAAATCATGTCAGATCTCCCATAATGCACTTTGGGTCTCATCCCTATTCTGATTGTCAGCGCTCTGAACACATGGCTTTAAAAGTTGCGTTTTCTCCTCCGTCGCCAAACCCTCGGCCCCTCTTGACGTTTTTCTCATTTCTTTCACTTGTCTAAGTAGTTCTAAAGTGCTGGCATTATGTTCAAAGACACATACACACACATACAAACTTTTAGTGCATTTTTTCTGAGTTGAGATGAAGGTTCAAACACACACTCAACTGGGTAGTTAGTCTATGTAGTCCACTCTTTATCACTACTTCTCTGCCAATATTATAATAGATTAAACTTTACACAAACATTCAATAAAAGGCCAGGGTGCGTGATAAAAATGCAACCCTACTCATTGCAAGACTCCACAGTCTTTGCTTGCTTACAGTGACAACAGTTATTCAGCATAAAATACATGGTGCATAAAGATCAGAGGTTTCATTGGGTTAGAGTGAGTGTCTGAATGGCATGCATTTTATGATACAAGTGTCTCTTTGCATATAAATGTATTGTTTTCAGGATAAACCACTCAATGGAACAAAAACTACTGTGTCCAATAGTTTGACAGTAATGGGGGATGAACAGAGCACTATGTAAGGTTTCAGAAAGTAAGTAACAAGTGTTTTGCAAAGAAATGTTTGTGAAAATAGGTTCTTTTCCACCAACAATCCCATCCTATCTCTTATTTTGTCATTTTCAGTGATCATCCAGGTGAATGGCAGATATTGCAAAAGACACATTTCTTGAAATAAAAAAAGAATATGTAAAGCACACAACATTACATACATTTTACAGGACTTTTTCTTTCAGCCACCTCAAATAGAGCTCAGCCTCCCAAGGGTTAGCCATGACATTCTCTGAGGATTTCTCAGTTTATAGTGCAACATCATTCACTCTGCACAAGAAAAAAAAAAAGACCCTAAGCAGAAGAGAAGCAAGAAAAGTTTTTCTTAAAACAGTGAACAAGCTGAAAGGTGAATGCATCAGGGGAAACACATGTAAAATATTATTTATGCATGTGTGATTGTTTTGTGAGGAAGACTATTAAAAAACCTTATCTTTAAATGTGAACAAGGGAATGAACAGGTTTGAATAGATATCACATGTTTTTTATATACTTGGTCTGTCAATCGTATAAACAATGTGAGGATGTCAGTCCAGGGGATCCAGGTTGTTGCTGATTAGCTGTTGAATGCATCTAAGTGCAGTAAATCTGTTTTAATGAGTTCAACTTAAATGGGCTGGTGCATACTTTCTCCTTAAAGAATGAGATGATGGCAAACATAAAGTAAAAAAATGAGTGACTAAATATTACACTAATTATACAGAGCAAAGGTTCTTGGAGGCCAATTTTAGTAGAATTATAACTGTGAAGATGCCTGTATTTTATTCTCATCTTATTTTTACTTTATTTTACATTAACTATGGCATTCTATTCCTGGTTTTATGTTAATTCTGTTGTTTTTTAAGTGAAGCACTCGGTGCATGTATTTTCTCTGTTGTAAAGCACTTTGAGCTGCATTTCTTGTATGAAAGGTGCTATACAAATAAAGTTTAATATTATTATTATTATAACTTAAATAAAGGAATGAAATCAGTCAGTGTCTGCATTATACCCCTACAGGTACTTTGTCTTTTTCATCTCTGAACATAGAGGTTCACATCACAGCATCCACACCCACAGACACAGTCTAAGGCACTGCTCCACACCTCTTTAGCACTACAGTGGAGTATATCAATGTTTCCCACCCCATATTATTTACCGCTTTGTTTTAATCGGAGTTCATATCAAATTCGTCTAAGTTAAAGTAGTGGCCATGCAAAATTCTGCCTGTTTGAAAATAGATCTTACTAAAACCAAAAGCATAGATTTATTGTGCATGAAAATACAAAGAGACAAAAACAGAATCAAATTGTATGTTATACATATTGCACAGTTTAACAGTGGAGTACACAGGTTTAAATTTTTTGGGCGGCAGGCTGATTAAGTTGCAAGCTATTTTGTAATCTAAAGTAATAACTGAATTTAGTTTGATTCCAAAATTACATACAGTATGTATGCATTTTGGGAAGACTGTTACCTTGGCTGACAACATCAGAAGTGCCGTTGATCCTCTCAAAAGTCCAGGAATTACAGTAGTGGCTCCAATAAACAACTGAATATCTTTATTTGTTTTTTACAAGAGCAACTTTAGGAAGTGAAGCTTAATAAATTAAAAACGAGATAAAGAAATTATTTGCTAAATCTTGAAGTATATCTATACAGAAAGTTTCAGGACACATATGTGTCATTTCAACATTAGAGACATACATAACTGTCAAAAGACTTAAAAAATGAGGAGCTTGTTGAAATAAAAATAGAATAAACAATAGAGTAATAAAAGCCTATGCTCGAACTTCGCTCAGTTTTCTGTATTATTAGGGAAACGCTCCCTGGTGTTTACCATGTTGGAAGACCTGTTCACATCAATTTAAAAATCACAAAATCACTAAAGCTTTAGGTTAGAACATCACCCAGCCTCACAGTCAAATTCATGTTATATTATGGCCCATTTTTAAGAGTATACAATTGAGGAAAAAGTGACTCATATAAAAAAGAGATTGAGTATTTGACCGTATTCAATCAAGGCTTGGACCCCTCGCCAAAGCAGTGCTACAGTTTACATTCATTCATCATCTCGGCCCTGTTTTATCTATGGCAGATCACATTTCTTCCAAAAGAAAGAAAAAAAGATACTGTAAACGTCATTGTTATTACCTAGTGCAATTATAACCCTGTGTGTCTTGTGCAGGGCCATCTTAAAGCTCCCCCTAAAGAATCCGAAACAAGATACGTAGAACACAGAAAATAATAATAGGGCCCAACTTTTCAAGTGACACAGCACTGAAGCATAAACAAGCAGATCAAATATATCAGGGCCATATACTGCATTTGTTTTGCTTGGTTGTTAGCTTTTACAATTGATTTCTGCAGTGGAAAAAACTCTGATTAATATTATTTTCAAACACTTCATAAGTAGCTATGCTTTCAAAAATGTTGGTGGCTTAAAATAACTTTGGGGTTCATTCATCAACTAAATTTCTTGGTCTGATCTTGTGATTAAATGTGCTTTGACACTGATCAGGAAAACCCAGAAAACACAAAACATACAGCAGTGTATCTCTTAAACTCAATGCACAAAACAAAACAAAAAGGAAGGCTGCTGGACTGTGTCCCTATGCCTGGCAGAAAGCATGAAAACAGATATAAAAAAAAAAGACAAATACAGGCAAATACAGGTTTAAGTCCCTGTTTGACATTGCCTCCTTCCAAAATATAGAAACAGTTATCATCTTTTTTTCAGTCCTTAGTACAGTCACATTTTTGCCAAACTCCTTAGTTTCCCGCCCTTTAACCATTTTTTGAGTGCAAATGCAATAAGCCAGCAGAAATTGCTCTTATAAGTTTTATTCAATAATTTACCCCCCAACCCCCCCCAGGGAAAAAAAAAAACAGGATGGAAGCAGGACTATGTAGTCTTGGTGCCGATCACACCACCACATCGAGGTGAAACAGTGCTCTCTGGCATTTTTTCCTTCTACCACTCAGTGTAGTGCACTTCCTCTTTCTTACTACTCCATATATTCAGTCTCCTCTACCCGTGGTGACAGCACGCTCCGTAGTTAAAAAAGAAAATCCAATCAATCCTGGGTCGCAACCAGGTCAGTTCTAACATGCGTCAGACTGAGGTCAGATGCCAGTGAGAAATGGATACAAAGTCCTTTTGCGTATTTATGGCATATCTCAAGGCAACAGTAGCTGTTTTCTTATTTAGATGCAGGTTTGTGGCTTTGTTGTTGTTTTCAATAATTCTCTTTATCCATTGTTTGTATTCATGCATGCAAGCTTGGATTTTAGTGCATGTTCTTGTTCATGTCTCTCTCTGTATCTCCAAGACAGAATGATGTAATTTAAAAGGATTTTTCAAAGTCAAAAAGCATTGTTAAATTTTTTGGACAGTGTATTTTTAATGCATTGATGCAGATATTAAAGGCTAGTATCACATGTGTGTGTGTGTATGTGTGTTTGTGCATATATGTGTGTATGTGTGGTTGGGAGGGGCAGTCTGGAGCAGACACAGGCATCACATTGACATCTAATCCAATATGTCACGGGCAAATATGCATGAAAAACTAACTCCATGTGATGGATTATTTGTTAGATTGTGGAAAAGTCTTCAGCTTTTGCAAAAAAACTTCTTCTCATCTTTATCATAGAAAATTATGTGCTGTTTAAACAAAAAAGAAAATTCTTCTGTTTAATGGTAGTAATACAGTACTTGATGTTTAACTATAATACAATCTTTGTTATATAGTCATACATATTTATCATACAACAATATGATATAAAGTGGTCAAACACTACAAAATAAGCTGCTTTTTAAGAGAGCTATGTTTCTCTGATCCGCTTTTCCCAAGGTTACACGGGTTATTTTAAGATGCAGCTTTCCAAGAAAACGGAATCATTTTACAAACCATTATACCACACTCCATAAACTGCCAGCAAAGCAGCTGTTGCTTTTGTATTGCACTGAAATGATGAATCATTACAGCCATTTGTTCTGCTATCAGGCCTTATATTGCTGCAGGTGCCGAAATACTGAGTAAATACAGAATATACGAAGAAAAAGGGTGGAGCAGAAAGGGTTGATTTTCTTAATGTGCTAATGCCATGCCTGTGTCTACTGCTATTATCAGTGTTCTCCTTCCACTATCAGTAAGTATGCGTATACACGTGTCCGCATGCATGTGTGACAAATTCCTGTATAGTAAGACCTACGAGCTCCGCTTTTAGTGCTGAATAATTCCTGTTGAGGAAGCACAGAGGAGAAGAAAGAGTGGTGGACGAGATGTTAGAGTAAGAGAGCAAGCAAAAGAAAATGCGGTGTTAAACTGATTTCACAATGTGAGAGGCAGCCCAAGGGACATTCACTGTCCGTTCACCCTCAGACCTTGTCCAAAACTTTCCACTTCCTTCTCAGGCGGCGTGTCATCACAGTTGCCTGCCTCAGCTCCTGGGATCAAACTTGGCGCCCCCAATGATCCGTCTACACCCTCTAACCCTGCTTCATCCTCATCTTCCTCCTGTTCCTCCTGGAGTACTCCTTCACCTTCACCTTCAGCCTCTGCTCCAGCTGCCCCAGACCCAGGGCTGCCCTCTGTCAGCGGTGGGTGAGTCCTGAGAGGGTCCTTGCGATCTGGATACAACCTTTGCTCTATGGTCTTGAAGTCAGGCTCGAAGGGGAGGGGTACCCCTGGTTGAGAGGCACCTAGCGCCAGGCCCAGACCCACAGCAGCACCCATGCCCATTCCTGCACGGTACACCTCCATGCCATCAGGCAGCATAGACTTGATCTTGGGCAACCATCGCTTGCGGACACGCCTCGCATTTGTGCACATGTCAGCAGCAATCACATTCATTTCACTTTCCTTGAAGTTAGGGTTGAAATTTTGACAGTAAACTGTTAAAGAGAGAAAACAACAAACTCAATGAAGACAAATTGTGCTCTTTTAAAACTCCATCATATATATTAGATGATATGGACATTAAAACCTACGTTTGACAGCATTGAGGACCCTGCTGTCCAGGGGTTTCCGACTGGGGTCACTGGTAGAAGAACGGATACCTGTCCCACAACTATTGGCTAAAGTGTTTCTGCAGGGATACAGAGTCAACACCAGGGGGCAGAGTCAGCAACAGACACATACAGTAGAAAAACATAGGAACACACACACACACAATTAACCGCATTGCACAACATGGCCACAGATGGAGTGTGAAAGTTGGTTTGTGACAACAGCGATAGTGTTGGAGTCAAATCTTACAGTAGGCCCTTAAACACTAATACAAACTGTTCTGCTTAATTGTGCATGTCTTTATACTCACCTATCAAAGAACGTGGCTAGCAGACGGCGAAGCAAGACTTTGTGTTTGATACCAGCACATAGATGACAATTCATCAGCTGGCCTCGAGTCATGAACACCTGTGTACCTGGAGTAGTATAAAAAAAAAAGAGGATTTGCTGAGAAAACTGCTCATATTACAATCCATTTCCTGTCTTTGAAGACATTAAGGGTTTGTCCTTTCTCTCTGTGGCTCAATTACCAGTTCATCTTTTATTCTTTTGCTACATTTGAATTTTATGTTCACAGAGATCTTTAGTGGAGTTCAACAAAGCTTCAGCTGTCCAAAGTAGAATCTGAAATCGGAAGAGGAATCAAAGTTGAAGGATATAAAAACAGACCACTATTAAATTCCTTTTTTTTGCGTTCTTTTCAAAACCATCTCTTTCACATTCATGTATTGTATTCTGTATTTTACATGCAGAGTACAGAACTGAATTACACATTTCCATTGTGTTCCATTCTGTTTTTATTACAATCTGATTGAATCTGAGCATGTGGTAACTTTCAACTCTTGTACCAGTACGTTTTTTGATTGATTACTGACTACAACTTGCATCTGCATGTGTCATCGTGTTCAGCTGTGCCTGTCTGTAAAGTGCACTGGGAAGACGCCATTTCTTTGTCTGAAAAGATTCAATACTAAATTGATTAAACTTTTTACCATGCTCCATTGTAGGAATTACATTAGGTACATGTTGAGCAGTACCTGGTCTCTTTGAAAGTCTCTGGTTTGACTGCCAAGAGCGATATCTGGCAGTCAGACCAAAGAGCTCAGTTTTTGTCTCATCATACCAAAAAAATCTTTTCCCTCATGCTCTCAGAGCCCTGTAAGGGCCATTTGGCAAACTCCCGACAGGCTGTCATATGCTTTCTACTCCAGAGTGACTTCTGTCTAGTCACTCTACCATAAAGGCCTGATTGATGAGTACTGCAGAGATGGTTGTCCTTCTGTCACGGTCTTCAATCTCTGCAGAGAAACTGCAGCTTTGTTCTGTCCCTTTCAGGTCAACACAGTGACGTGGGTCAAAACCACTATGCCAGTCCATCAGAATCAGTTTGAACGTGGGTCAGAGCTACTGAACAGTGTTGTCATTAGGGACGAGACTTCAATTGAATGTTATTGACGTCTAATCATAATTTAACCAAAATGTCTTAATTACATGGTAACACTAATATACGCTAGAACTAGAGTTGTAGACTCAAGTCACTGTAAATGGTGATGACCAGAGATTAACCTCTGACAGCAGTTTCATATGGGTCATACATAGGTTGAGTAAGAGTTACTGGGTTGTGGGTAACCTCCCCAATCAATGGCTTCTTTGCCCAGTTACTCATTTTGGCCGTATGGCCAGCTCTAAGAGAAGTCGGTTAAATTTAATTTTACCAACTATTGAATTTTAAATTATCAAAATGTGCAAAAGGGTGGAGGTATGAATACTTTCCAAACTCACTGCATGCAAGTTATCCTCTGCATGTGTGCATGTGATAAAATGTGAGCAAGTAAAAGTGTGTGAGTGGATTCATGTGTTTGAACGTGCATTCCTACCAGCTACCAATTCCAGCTTCTCCCCAGGGTCCCCCTCAGAGTAGAGCTTAGGGTGGCAGCGGTACCCTATCTGGCTGATGAGGCTTGCAGGGAGCGCCACCAGGTCCCTGCGGATCAGCACACAGTTGCGGCTTTCCAAGGCCAAGGGCACGGCTGCCATCTCTGGCTTGTCCTGGACTGATGAAAGTAAGCAAGAACAGAAAGGGTTCAGAAAGCTTTAGAAAAGAGGGTTTGTGTTACCCAGCAAAAAAGAAACAGATAAATGTGTATGCATCCATACATTTATCAGACTATAAACTACAAAAAAAAAGCTATGCTCTCATCCATACCCTCTGTAAGTCGCAGCTACAAAATTTAATTAGTAAAGCAGTTTGGTGTAACCTCATATAAGTTTGTTGTGTTTCATAAATGTTTTAGAGCATTGCAGATGTATCCC
This sequence comes from Siniperca chuatsi, assembly GCF_020085105.1. Lineage (NCBI taxonomy): Eukaryota > Metazoa > Chordata > Actinopteri > Centrarchiformes > Sinipercidae > Siniperca > Siniperca chuatsi. The sequence goes on from NC_058059.1 coordinate 10,549,877, forward strand.
AGATAAGTCACGATGCTGCATCAGCAACTTGAGTTTTGGAGGGAGACAGATCCAAAGCTGGGTGTTAGGTTCTTACTCACAAAATTGTTTCCCCTAACCTCTGAGATGACTTGTGAGTGTATGTACACGCACACACCTTCTGTGCACACACATGCAAACACACACACACACACCCACACACATAGAGAAGAGGAGAAATTAATCCATTAATTGCCCCACACATGCACATAGTGTATACAGAAAAGTGTGGATTCATGCATTTGCATGTGTATTCACACTTATACCAACACACACACACACACACACACACACACACACACACACACACACACACACACACACACAGGAAAGACGTGCATGGTTCTCAAATATCCCACAATGTCACCCTGGGGTGCTCTGACTGATTGCAGATAGAGTGGATTTCATAAATATCTGAAACTCTAGAATTTGACAAACCTGTGTGATGCCTTTGAGCTGCAGGATGCTAAGAATGATGGAAAGTGTGTGTGTGTGTGTGTGTGTGTGTGTGTGTGTGTGTGTGTGTGTGTGTGAGAGAGTTTGAGAGTGTCCATTGGTATCCGGTCTGTGAGTTTAGGTGTGAATTCAAACACAAATGAATCTATGCCTGCATGTGTAGGCAAAGTGTGGTAGAAAACCACAATAAAAAGCAGTACAGACCAGCTGTTGTAGCTGTGATAAAGAGTGTGTTGTTGGTCACGATGCATGCCAATCATAACTCCATAAAGCTATCTTTATGCTGAGAGAACCCACACACACACACTGGAGGCACAACATCCTGCTTTTTCAAGATGCTCAGAGTACATGATTTATGAAAGATTAAATAATGTAACTGGGATGAAATTCATTTGCACAATACACACCAAGTCTGAACAAGGAGCAACTATGTTCTCAAAACCCTGCATTTATGGTTATATATTTCTACAAGTCATGCTGAGTTTTACTTTTAGATTGGTCTGATATCAAATCAATCCTCCATCTGAGCCAAGGGCAACTGGACAAAGTAATTCACTTTCAGTCATCTTACATGACTAGAAAGATAAAACTGATGCAGGATTTGCCATTGATTGTCTTGTTAGCATTTGCTCATTGGACCAGTTTTTCCTTTAAACTACTTTAATTTACTGGAGTTAAGAAATAAATACTATAAAAGTTGTAAGTTTGTTGTGAGATAAAAAATGTAACATTAGTTTTTGATTTTAACTGAGGTCATCCTGTATTTTTAGAAGTTTTTAAGGATGAAAAACATGTCAGAACGAAGCTTCATTGACGAGTGCTCTCCACCAAATACACCAATGGTGTTACACCTAAACACTGCACTGCACTTCACAAAGATCTCATAAAAGCATCTATATAACATAATACTCACTCCCGTAGGGGTTAGCTGAACGTCCATAGAGATGACTGTAGGCATCCTCTGTGATCCCATCATAGGACTCTTCTTCAAACTCTTCATCCTCATTCTGGTACGATGTAGGACTGTCAGTGGTTGGCAGGCTGGAAGCTCCAGGACTGGACCTTTCAACTCCTGCTCCACCCCCACCGGCCCCTTGAAGGTGGTAAGGAGGTATACCAGGGATGTGGGTCCCACCAGCGGTTGTGTAGAACAGTGAACTGGCCCTCGCCAGCCGACTACCCAACTCCGAAGACGAAATCTTGCTTTGTGTCGAGGGTATTGTCAGGGGTGTTGGGTCACCCCCTTCTAGTTTAATCTTACGTTGCGGCATGAGTAGGGATGGAGACCAGCCCGGGGTTCCCAAAAGGGCAGCCACCGCTAGGCTGTTACTGTTATTACAAGGACTCTGCGGCTCAGATCCTGTTTCCTCTAAGGACCCTGCAGTTTGCGAGTCACAGTGAGGCGAGTTCGCCTTGAACATTAGGTCCATGCCTCTTTCAACTATATGCTGAATTTGGAGGTAGCCAGCTGTGTACATGACCACCAGCTGTTCACTAGCTGCCATTGTTAGCTTCCCTGTATAGCAGAAAGTGAGAATCTGCTCAAAGCAAGCAGGTGTGACTGAGGAGGGCAACTCAAACTGGGTCTTTGTGGAGCTGCTGAAGAGGTCACGAAAGTAGAGGCTGCTGGCAGCCAAAACGGCCCGGTGGGCTTTGAAAGCCTGACCTGGTTGATAGAAATAACAGAGAACAGAAAAAAAGTTGAGAATATTGATAATGATCTAGTAACATTTCAAAGTACTGTAATTAAAATAAAGCCTCCAGATTTCCTACTAACCAACCTTTGACCAGTATGGATACATCGCAGTAGTGTCCCAGCAGGCGCTGCTCATTGAGGGAGCCCAGAACTGTGGCTCCAAAGTTCGGGATCTCCACATGGAGCTGCTGGGACATGTTGGCCGCAGAAGAAAAGGAAGATGGGGTTTCAGATTTTTACTGCAGACTCTGCCACTGAGAGAGGCATCTGTAAAAAAAAAAAAAAGGTATGGAGAATGCGTTGGGGACAAAAATACAGTGATAAAGAAGGAGTGAACAGATAATGCGTGAAAGATGAAAAGACATGACAGAGGGAGGTAGAGAGGTGAGAAGGGAAAATTGAGAGACTCTTAAAGGAAGCAAAGAGCAAGAATGAAAATAGAGTTGAGATGAAGTGAGAAAATGAATACAGTTGAGGGAGAAGTGAGAGGTGTGTGAAAGAGAGATGGATATGCTGAGATAGTGGGTGAGAGAGTAGAGGCAGTAGAGCGGAAGGAGGAGTCAAGTCAGTCCACCCAAAATGAAAAAAAAAAGTGAATACAATGCCGTGCCTGCTGTACATGAGAACGTTGTGAAATACCTTAAGGCTATGTTGTTTTACATGACTAAAATTCCAAGAACCTTGGACTCATTCCATGTATTGCACTTAATTCATCAACAACAATTTTCCTGCAGCATGGACTATGATGACCTGTAAGTCAGCCTTAACAACTTTTCTCAGCGAGGAAACCACACCAAATACAACCAGTTTTTCTTGTCATAGTTTGGAGATACTCCTTTATTTTGCTGACTCTACACCTTTGTCAGCATTTGTCCTCTTTCTAAACTCTGGCTAGAAAACAAAACAGCACAACTCATGTCACGCACACAATTTCATATTTCCTTAGATAGCTCCCTTTTCTCCTCCTCATGAACATTCTCCAGGCATATTTGCACCTTCTTTTCTTCCCTGAACCTTGTGCCATTGTTTTTTTTCTCCCCACCAACCCACACACACAAACACACACATACACACGTACATATACGCACTAGTTTCATTATTAAGCAATGCTGCAGAACAGTTTCCAGGAATACAAACTGAAAAAAAATGTCACCGCCTCTCTTACACACACTCTCTCTCTCTTGCTCTCTCTCTCGCTCTCTCTCCCACTTCATGCACTCCATACAGACAGACAAGCACTCTGGCTTACTTACGTAAATGTGTGCACACATACACACACACACACACACACACACGCGCGCGCTTACACATACAGTACAGGCTGCATAAGGAAATTACTGTGTACTCTGGCACGCAAGCACTCACCTGGAGAAACCAGCACACGACTTTCCTCTTCTAACAGTCTCTCACACATGCACAAATGCAGAAAAAAGCACTCACTGTTATCCCAGACAGTTCTGACCTGTGTAAGCCAGTCTTCTGGTTAAAACACACCATGGAGCCTTGGCACACACAAACACACCAGCAGCAGTCAGGACCAGGACAGAAGAGGAGTAGTTAGAGATGGAAGGAGAGCACTCTGATGTACTCCGTCTGGTCAACGCTCTCTTTCTCTTAAAGTGTCATTCCCACCGTCTCAAAAGATGATTCTCTCTGCTGTCTGACTTTTCTCTGTCTGTCTTCCCCAGCCTATCTTCTATCTCTATATCCTCCAAAGCCCCATTCTCTCTGCTCACTGTCTGTTCTAGCGCTGTCTCAAAGCCTCCCTCTGCCTCCCTGTCATTATCTCTCTCTGTTTCTCTCCCCTCTCTCTATTCTCCAAGGGTTGAATTCAACAAGTGCCGCTGTAGAGAGAAAGAGAGAAAGAGAGAGAGAGAGAGAGAGAGAGAGAGATACAGAATGGGGAGAGAGAAAGAAAGCAGAGCACAGCAGAGCGAATCAATGATGAAAAGAGTGGGAGGCTCAGTGTGTGCGTGTGTGTGCATGTGTCTGCGCGCGTGTGTCTGATCAATGCAGTATCTATACGTCGCAGGGAGTGGGAGGGAGAGAAAAACACAGGCTACAGTTACAGACGGAGACAGAGACTGGGCAGAGCTAGAGAGAAGCAGAGGAGGGAGGGAGGGAGGGAGGAGAGAGTTGAGACAGAGAGAAAGTCATTTGAGGACAGTACGAGTAGAGAAAGACAATTAGGTTGAAGCAACTTCTGCCACTTGCCCCTGGACACAGATGCCTATACGGTCTAACAGAAAGAGGAGGAGAATGACTAAGACAAAAGAGAAATGAGAAAAGCTTACAGCGGTCATAGCCACCATTAATTAATTAGAAATCAAATAGTGAAACTTCTGAAATCCCTGTTTGACGCAAGTCTGGAGAGAATGTGTCACATCTTGGTAAAGCAAAGTAAACTGAAAGCTATAATGTACACGATGCAGTAATCCTCTAATCCTTCCAATTGTAGAATTAAAAAAGTTCATCAAAAACACTGTCATTTCAAGGTATTCCCCATTTTCTTACAATCTGTGGAAGACAATGCTTAAAAAAGAGGTTTTACTTTTGAGCAAGTGTTGTGTATTTTCTCTGAATCATGCAAAGACCTCTCTGCCAAACACCTACACACAAGCGGAGAGAAGTTCTGTCTTCACGCAAGACTTTTTTGTATTTGTACATGAATTGATAAATTAAATGATTAATTTATGCCTCCACTTTAGTGGCTCAGCTTATTCAATTGACATTTCTGTGTTTTCTGGTGTTTCTTTTAGACCGCAACATGGAATGCCTCCCTAAATGTTGCTTGATGTGGATAAGGGAGGACAGGAGCCAGATGTCACAGCCTGTGACAGGGAAGGAAAGATAAAAGACAACAGCTAATAGAGAGGATAACTTCCAGAAAGATGTGTGTGGGGAGGATAAGAATGCAGAATTGCTGTGACAGATGAGTAAGTGTATTTTAGCAGCATTTTAGTGTGCGTACACACACACACGTAAATGTTGTGTTACTCTTGCATGTCAGAGCAAAAACACAGTGGAGGAAGCTCTATGACCTCTGCGCTGCATTTTGGTGGAAGAGACATGAAGAGGGTAAACATTTCGGTAAATGATTTCAAAATCCATCTTCTCACCTCACAATACACAATCTGTTTAAAAAAAATAAATAAAAAGCTAATGCAGATCATTTCTATATCTGAGTGTGTCCCCAAAGTATCCAGACACATTGCGCTTCATTTTTCGCCAAAGAAACCTCAAGTGGAGAAAGTTGCGCTAAACTGAGCAAACTTTTACTCTTCAGTCACAGCGGAAATATGAAAGGAAGGATATCACAAAGCGTTGAATACAGTGAGTCAGACTTTGGTTTTGAGAGCTTTGCCCCAGCAGTGTGATATCTGCACGGCACATATAGGTACACATGAGTGAGCACACACAAAAAAGCACAGTCAAATGCAGGAGACACAAATCTGCAAACACACTAATGCAAACAGACATATACACACTGTCCCACTGTTCTCTTACACACACGCCAACACACAGTCAGGTAATCTCCCTGTGCACACTCAGCAATACACATTCTGTTTGTTTGTCTGTCTGTCCCTCTCTGAACCTGCCAGACTGCTTGTCCATCGGACCGTCCGTCAGTCATTGTAACTATTGTGTCCTTACATCGCCTTTTGCTTCTCCCCTCTCCCTTTTCTCTATCCTTCCCGCCCTGCATACCACATACCCACTGTCTCTCTGCCAATTAATGCACACAGGGCTGCATTGCAGTGAGGTTGGCGCGTGCCACGGCAGCAAGCACAGTACAGAGTCTACAGACATGCATGTACGTGCCAGCCGGGCAGAGCAGGGAGGAGGGGGGGGGACAGGGAGACTGAGGGAAAAGAGGAAGAGGGAGGGGGAGAGAATGAGCAAAGGAGAGTGAACAGAGAATATGTTGAGTCAGGCAGACAGGACGGCAGTGTGCCAAACTGCACATATACACAGACACACAGTCGCATGTTCATGTAAATGTATGCATGAATGAATATGAAACAAATACATGTACATCATGACGGTAAGAGCACAGGCACACAGGCACACACATTCTCACACACACACACACACACACACACACACACACACACACACACACACACATAAAAGCGCACATATACACACAAACATTCACATTGAAATTGCAACCTCCTCCTGCATTAAATATAGACTTTGCACATCCCTGATAAAAAATATAAGGCATACACTCAACTTGTTTGCCTAATGAGTGATTATATGTGTGTGTGCGTGTTTGTATGCCTCTCTGCTGCTTGTGTCCTCATTTCCTACTGTGTTTGCATTTCCATGTCAAAGTTTCTCGCATACCAAGGAGTGTTTTTATAATCATCGTTATATACCCGGCTGTGACTTTTGGCACTGTATGTCAAGCATGTGTGTGTGTGTGTGTGTGTGCCAGCGTAGTTTCTGAGTTGCGATATGAGATTTGAATGCTGTTCTGATTGCTGTTGTCTGCTTTGTTGGAATGTGTTACATCCATTTTAATCAAGGATTCATACCTACGCACAGTGTTATTAACTGTAGCAGCAGGTCCAGGCATATTTGAATAATATGAAGAAATGAGACGATTCGCCAGATGGCACACACACATGTACACACACACACAGATTTAATTACTAGTTATACTGTAGCTACCTACCAAATGACAATAGGGTAACATAAAACCATAAAAGTCATGCACAATTATGATTCATGCCGTTGCCATTTAATACTTTATAGAATAGTAAGTTCAAGTTCAATCGAGAAGTTACAGTAAGTTGGTGTCACACTAACTTTTATTCAAGATGCAGATAACAAAAACCTAACTAAGCTAAGCGTATATGAAGAAGACAAATACAGATAAGTGATAACATTAATTAATAACTCAGTTAAAGTACAGCCATCTACAAAAAAAGCAAACTAAAAGAAAATTTTGAAGTGAGCTGAATAGGAACAGCTCCTTCCCCTTTTACTTATGTTGCCTCTATACAATCTCAATATGAACAGTCCCCTCGTTATAAATATTCAGATCCTGCAGTTGTTCTCATGTCTAAAGTGTACCAGACAACAGATTCTATCCACGTTGAGACGGCAACGCTCCCTGGCAACAGTTCTACCAATCGGGACCGAGCGGGTGTCTGCCTGAGTCTGTCTGAGTATCATTATGGGATGTCGAGAGAGAGAGAGAGAGAGAGAGAGAGAGAGAGAGAGAGAGAGAAAGAGTGAGAGAGGCTGCTTATCACTGCTTATAATGCAACATCATTCTCTGTGCATAGACCCCGTTGGGTGAAGTTGTCTGCACATATAGTCGGGATCAAAATCATCTTTTCTTTAAAAAAAAAAAAACTCCCTATGATTCACACAGTTATGTAACAAACAGACAACTATGAAATGATTTGTTGTGGGCTGAATATTGTCTGGTATCTTTCCACTTGTATTCACTCAATATGCACCAATAATGTAACTCGTGGTCTGACTAGGAGAAAAAAAAGGCTCAAATTCAGGTTTAACTAATGGCACAATGCTGTCTGTGGCAATATAAAAATGACAGTGTGAATATAAAGTCACGTTTAAAATCACATACTAGGGCTGGATAATGTGACCTAAAACCTGTATCATAATAACTTGTCACAATTAGTTCAATAATATTAAATGTAACCATTTTTTTAATACACCAGTGCCTAATAATACATTTTTTTGTGCAGGCTTACGTCTGATTCGTGTGTCCTGATTAATACAGTATGACCACTTAGAGTTTTCTGGACTTTTGGACTGGACTGTAAACTGACTGATTTGTTGAATGTCTGGTTATATGTAACCATGACAATTCATCTGAAGTCACCTGTTAGCTTGTCACTTAAAGCAGCTATAATTAATATTTTTATAATAACAATGGATCAAATGACTATGTGTAATGTGAAAGGGGTCACTCGCAGTGACAAACCCACAGAGATTTATCACCCAACTCTGTTTTATAGCTTCTTTTAGCACATTGTTTTGTTTTTCCGGCCTGCAACTTAATTGTTGTGGTTCACTCTCACCGCTCTCATAGCATTGCTTTGGCTATGTTTAGCAAACAATATTTGATAAACCCACCGTAACCTGCCCAGCACCAAAAAGCAGACACACAAAGTTAGCGGCTAGCTGGTAAACATAGCGCAGTATTTAGCTGCTAAAGAGCTACATATTTTTCTCAGGAGTTGGTGTAGACAAAAAGAGAGCTAAAAGGATAGTTAATATTTGACTTACATTCATCATGTGGCCAGAAACATGACATAATGCTAATGTCACTCCAAATCTGCAGGATGTGTAAATACTACTGCTTGCTAACAAGTTAGACGTATCAACTTAAAAGGTGATAATATGTCAGGGTTGCATTCACAGCTTGGTTCTGGCACACCAAGTGGCCAAAAGTGAGGCAGCGGATACACCGTAAATTAACTTAACAACATCAATTCTACAAGGTAGTTTAGAATATGCTATGGGTTGTGTTCAAATTTATTCTAACAAATATCGTGTTAGTTCTCAATTGATTTTTTGCAAAAATGACAGCCCTCAGTTTCATCAAATGTAATTCAGACAATTCAATTTGCAGGTTGAGACTTGGATTGGTAAGATATTCACCATTTCAGTAAATTGATACATTTGGTTTATTTCCCAGCCCTATCACATACAATATTATAGCCTGCTGCAACTGTAATTAGCAGTCACCATTAATTTCCCCTAAAGTCAGTCAAAGCTTCAATTGTCATTTGTGCAAAATGAACAACAACATCCTCCATCCATTTTCTAGTGCGGGGACAAGGGATGAATACTAACGTGCATTCACATATACACAAATATACATATGTAAATGTGCAGCAGCTTTGTGGAGGAAGACAGCACTGCAGCAAGTTAACGATAACCTCTTGCACACAAAACTCACACAAAGTTGTGACAGAAAACTTCTGTAATGGTGGGCTACCTGTCAGTTTAGCTTGTAGTCGTGGTGATGTGAGTGAGAGAAAACCAGACAGTGGGAAAGACTGAGGAAGAGCATGTACGTGTGTGCATGTGCGCTCGTGAGTGTGAGTGATCCCCCTAAGGCAAAGGCATTGCTAATGAACTCCAAGTGGCTGTGGGAGGTAAACAAACAAACAGTGGCAGCGGCTACTACATCACACCAAACTCTAGTGACTAGGACATTGGGATGGCTGCATACACACAAACATATCAACCCACATAACCTTGAACATACATGATGACTTTGAGGCGTACAGTTGAGAGAGAAATAGAGACAGAGGAGGGAGAAAATTGAAAGGTACATAGCAGGGAGATTAAACAGAGTGGTGAAAAGGAGGAGTAGAATAGAGGAACAATAGGAGAGAGGACAGAGAGAGGGAGTGTGTGTGAAAGATGCAAATAGAAAAGAACAAGAGAGAAGTTGACAAAGCACAGTAACAGGGAGAAGAGAGTTAGAGAGGAATAGGTAAATTAGGAGGAGTGATAAAGGTAAAGCTCAAAAAGAGTTCTGGATGAAGAGAGAAACTGTGGGAGCCAAGACAACAAAAATACAAAGAGGCCCAAAAGAAAATGCTGAAAAAAAAAGAAAAAGAAAGAATATTAATAGGCTAAATAGACCTGATTGGCTGTACCAATCATATTCCTGTTCAAAACTTGATCAGAATGGGCAAAAACTTGGTATATGGTGTTATATATTTCATTTCAAACAGTTGCATTTGGTCTCTGCTTTTCAGAGCAAGGCAACAGACGAAGCCAAGTGATATCAACAAACTGACACTTTGTTCTAATCTAAAGAGATTCCACCTCCACATTACTGACTCCAAAATGTCAGCTCCACCAAAGAGGCTTCCCAGACTGCCATTTTCTGGGAAACAAAATTTTGCTATGTGACAGAGGAAAAGGGAAGAGAATACAGTATAACATGAGAACAGCGTTAAAGGACAAAGACAGTTGGATTTTTCGGTAATACTAAGCTCATATTGCAGAACCACAGGGGCCTGCAGGTCGTTCCAGTTTATAGCAACACATAAGTGTGACGTTAGAGTGGCAAGGAAACTCAGGCCCAGGACTCACGCAAGACTGAGATATTTTGAACAAACACTGACACAAGACCGAAAATTCCCCCAATTTTCAACTTAAAAAAGGAAGCTACGTAAGCAGCACAGTAAGAAAAGGAGGGAAGAGAGAGTCCACCAACACAAGAAATGATTCAGGGGACATCAGCAGAATGAATTTGTGTATGTTAAGCTGCATCATTTGTGTGTGTACACAAGGATACAGTATACTGCACCATGATTGCCATGTGATATCTCTTTTGGCATCAGCTCGCAGCTGTCATGTGACTGGTTTGTGTCCAAAATATAACACAGAACTTTACATTTTCCATGAGCCTAAGGGCCAAGTCAAGTAAATTTTATTTATATAGCCCAATATCACAAATCGCAATTTGCCTCAAGGGGCTTTACAATCTGTTCAGCATACAACACCCTCTGTCCTTAGACCCCCAGGACCTTAATTCATGCTGGCTCACACTGATCTTCTGCCAGCAAAGTATCAGTTTTGATGGGCTCAGGCAGATTTTTTCCCCACCTTTGCCTGTTTGGTGATTTCAAGGATTTCCCTGAAATTACTTGAAAAGAAATAGTCAGTGAAGAGCAAACTGATATTGGTGTCATTTTTAGTATGCATAGTATCTTTAATTGCAGTTTAATTGCACCGTTAGGGACTGTAAGAAAATTATTGTCCAGAAAAAAGGGGGAGGGTTATGTAGTTTTTTTCTTATCTTATCTTCATAAAGGGAGGATTTATTGCAAATTCTGTTGTTCTAGACTCAATTAGTTTTAGCTAGGTGTGCCTAAAAAAACTGGCAACAGTGTAATGCAACTTTAAAAATTAAGCAGCAAAAAAAAAAAAAAAACACCTTTTCATGGTGTAAATTTAGGTGTATGTGAACAGATAATTGTCCATCTCCAGAAACGTGAACTCCACTTCAAACAAACATCACTTGCCCTTGGCATCACAGTAGGGGTGTTGTACTCCTGCCTTGTGACTCTGCATCAGTTTACACTTTTGTGGCATCTCGAATGTGCTCCCTTATTTCCAAACTGTGATTGTGCCATGGCAGGGAGTGTACTGGTTTAAGAAGGAGCTAATTGGCTATAGTTGATGCCTGCCTTTAGAGCACCATGATAATTTATTCTTGCAAGTACAATTACAAAGCAGGTGTGTCACTGCTGTGCTAGTGCTCCTGGCCACAAGACATCTGATACTCAAGTATGCTAAAAACACAGTGGATTTGTGCAGTTGCTTGCACTTTGTTTCAAAAGCACAGGGCCCTAAAACCTCATTGCTATCTTCCTTAACATCACCTTCATCTGGGGACAACAGGGGCCATGAGATGGCCTGTTGAGTGTCACTGACTGTCAAACAAGGACTACAATTAGGTTAGATTTCACAGTAGGTCTGTATGTTTGCAAGTGTATGTGTATCAGTGGTGACACTTCCTATGCATTTATTCCAAATATGAATCAGATTTCTGATCTGATTTCATGGTGCATGAGGCAGTAAAACAGTAAAATATGGAAGAAATAGGATGATTCAGCATGAAATGAAAGCATATCAGTGGTGATCCTGCACACACATATACTATACAGAAAATAGACACCAAGTGAATGGAGTGGGTGAGAAAATATGTAGATTTTTACTGTACATACCAAATGTATTTTAAAATTGATCTGTTAAAGATTGACTTAGTATTAAAACAATAATCAAAAATGTTGCTGTTTATTGATGGTTTTGTCTTGATTTATCAATAACTCAAAATGCCCTTTTGTCCCAGCCCTATTGAAAGGTGCCTTGTTGTGTTTTCTTGTAAACGAACAAAAGTTATGTTTACGTTCAGTGTAACTCACTATAACCATTACACATTCTGTGTATCCTTGAGGCCTAATAAACCCAATGAGTGCATTTCTTTAAAACAATTCTTAAATTTCAAATCTGGAATTGTTTACATCCATGTTTGCTAGCTTGCAGTCTTCTTCTTCACTGCCTTGGTTGGCCCTGCTGTTGATCAGTGGACTAGCGTGAAACCAGCGGCAAGAGTGTGGATAGCGTCAGACCCAAAAGAGGGACCCACTTGTAAAAACATTGCTCCATATTGCTACTAGTGGTCAAAAACTTTACAGGGTGCCTTTAAGGGCAATACTAAATGAGAAACATTTGTTTATCATACCTAACATTCTTCTTCCACTCATATCTTTCACTTGTAAGTGTTGCAGTCTTTTGTCTCCACATGTGGTTGGTGGATGTATGAGCATTGTGATCTTTGTTTATTAAGATTCTTAGTCATCCAGGTCAAATGTCATCTAGAAGTCAAAGCCAGCTGGATTTGCTGTTTTAGTACTCATCCAAGGAGCTTCATTTGTTCTACTGACTGGTGAGGAGTTTCCGGGTATTTAAACCTCAAACTGCATAATTTGTATTTGTTGGGGGAGTTTCAAGGCGATAACAGGAACAAAAGAAAATTGTTTGAAATGTGGTTTCTCTGAGTGCTCAGCGAAAGTGATGAAAAAACTAAGCAAAAAATGATTATTTATCAATTTCACAGCCTCATCGATCCAAGCCATCTTGACCACCAAAATGTAAGTCATCTGAAAATACCTGTATAGCTGACATTGTTAAAAGGGCTGGTACCAAATTCCTATGCTTGTAGCTGCTGAAGCACAGATCCATACATCAGCCTAAAGGGCTTTACAAGTTCTAGCCTTTTCTGATTTACGCTGGTTCACTCTCCTGGGAAAAACAACAGTACAGACTGGAGTTTAAACACCATTTCATGCCTTTTGTCATGACCCTTATTTAACCCTTATGGACCATTTCAGGACTTCAAATAGGAACTTGTCTAAGTGCATTTCCTTTTGCAGTGTTTTGTAATGTTAAAAATGGCAATACATGCAGCAACACTGTCAATCAAATAGGGACATGCAAGGTGAGAGGAATTTAAAAAACATAAAATGAGGTTGTGCTCTGATAGGATTGTCGCACCTTTAAGTGTGAAAGCAATGTTTAATTCCTCCCCAGCAAAACCGCTACTTTTTACCCCTCATGAAGTATCTCTCTGCATTTAAAAAAAATTGGATTCTAGCAGGAAGGGGGGGCGGGCATAATGACAAAAAAAGAAAAAAACTTGAAGGACAAATTGTATATTAAAGTTTCAAATGCATATAGCGCTGTCAGTGAGTAAATGAGTGAATGACAGGAAGAGAGCGACACACAAGTATAGAGAGGGCGTAGACATGGAGAGGATAAACATGCCATTTTGGTCACCCCACGCTGTCGTTTCTGAGCTGAATGTTCTGCAGTGACACATGTGTGACATCAGAGCAGCCCAACATGACCGCCAGAGGAGCCCAGTGCAATGCAAAAATGAGGACACATCTTTCAGCATCAGTGCCCTACTGTCTACAGACAGGCATACACAAACACACACCCACACAAAGACATACAGAGAGAGTAGTGCCCGCATTGACTAAGTGCCCCATGTACGTTTTTCAATTAGAGCAGACAGAATGCTTTAATTCATTCTCCTGCATGGAAAAAAACTAAAAACAGTAGGGGAACAAAATGCTGTCTGATGTCATGATCAGGGTAGGTGAATCAAAAGAATGTCTCATGACATGCGGCAAAGATTTCCCATGATAAAACTCATAATGTTGTCTAGTGTTATAATGTATCATAAAAGACGGTTTGTCCAAGTGCACAGCAGTACATACACATTTATTTTGAGTGCATACACCCCCCCAACTGATCCCCCCCACACACACACTTTACTGTGACCTAAGAATCTTCCAGTCAGTACCAGACTCAGCTAGCATACATGTGCTCAAATAACATGTCACCTTGGTTAACCCTGTCACACTGGTAAAACACTCAAAAGGAGCCTGGCTGACCTATGTGAACGTTTATCTCTGTCTCATGTCAGAATTGAGTAAACAGCATGGAAATAGGCAGTACCCTCACATAGTAGCTAAAACATGTGGTAGTTCCACTAAATGAACACACACACAAGTATAAGACAGGGGTATTTATAACACAGATTTCTATAGTGTTTTCAGGAACTAATCATTTGTAATCCTCACTTGTGTGACTTTAAGTGCTTAGTGCAAAGGTATCATAGTTAATAGTCATATAATAGTCTTCCTTGAGGAGAAGAAAAAAAGCATAGATCAAGGTCAATCATTTTTAATACTTTAAGTGTCTGTCAGGTAATTTTTAATTGATAGCAGGGCTATATGTATCAGTATTGCTGATGGACTGACAATATGGAGCAATGCGGCCTATACTTTTTTTTCCATTAGCTACAAAGGGGCTTTTTATCAATGAAAATGTGATTTTTATGTTGGGAAATACACTTATTTGCTTTCTTGCTGAAAGTTAGATGAGAAGATCGATACCACTCTCATACTTATACGTTAAATATGAAGCTTAGCTTATCTTACAACAAAAACTTGAAACAGGGTGAAACAGTTAGCCTGGCTCTGTCCAAAGGTAAAAAAAAATCTGCCAACCAGCATCTCTAAAGCTCACTAATTAACACATAGTATCTCATTTGTTTAATCCTTACAAAACCCCAAGTATAAAGTGTAAGTGTGCTTTTACAGGGGGTTATGTGTTGGACTATTTATTGACTAGGAGCAGTGACTTCCTAGAGTACTGGTGTCGTTGTGAGGTTGACAGGAAATGAGCATTTTTTTGTATGGATGAAACAAACAAGATATAATGCGTTAAATAGTAAGCTTTAGAGGTGTTGGTAGGCAGATTTCTTTCTTTCTTTCTTTTTTTTTAAAATCTTTGCCAGGCTAGCTGTTTTTCCTGTTTCGTGTCTTTATGCTATAAGCGCTAATCGTCTCCTGGCTGTAGCTACATATTGCATGGACAGATGTGACAGTGGTATTAATCGTCTCATCTTAATCTCGGCAAGAAAACGAATGAGCGTATTTCCTCCTCGACCTATTACTTTAATATTTAGAAATAAGTCTACAAAAACAGAGTACATTAAGGGATTATAATGCTAATTGTTGCCATCAAAATAAACACAAATAAATTACATTTCTAGCCGTTAAATATATTACAAACCAATAAATGTGGCTTTCACCTTCTGCAGGGAGCACAATTAAAATGAAAGCATCAGGTAGGTAATGCTGTGATTTAGCAGTAATTGCTAACGCATGTTAGCTGTGGAAATGCGAAGGGTGGGGGGGTTCTAGTGAAAACTACCCGCCTCAGATTCCTGTCTTTTTCCACTGGCCCCTACCAACATTCTGCCAGGCTGTTAGGACATGAAGAGCACATACAGGACAGGTCATCGCCACAGAAAAGGGGTCAGCCTATTTGCTTTCCTCATTTATTACCTTATGCACTAATTAGCAAGCTTTGTTTACTGGCAGCAGTCTTGAGAGAGGCTTGAAGTTTGTAGCAATTTAATTATGTACAGCACACAGCAAAAGAGCATGGAAAATCGAGGTGGGCTGCAAGAATAAATGCCATCCACAGTGCTCTCTCTCTCTCTCTCTGTCTACTTCTGAGTGTGTGTGTGTGTGTATATCTGCATGATTCTGTGGGGTTTATTTATGTGTTTGTGAATGCGTGTGTGTG
Organism: Siniperca chuatsi; assembly: GCF_020085105.1. NCBI lineage: Eukaryota > Metazoa > Chordata > Actinopteri > Centrarchiformes > Sinipercidae > Siniperca > Siniperca chuatsi. The sequence goes on from NC_058059.1 coordinate 10,565,724, forward strand.
TGTGTGTGTTTGTGCATGTCTGCATGCGTCATCCCCCGAATTATAGGTTTGACTTTCACAGTAAATCTAATGTCCCCTCACTGAAACTCTAAGGATCTGAGAAAATTGTTCTAAACATTTTCAGGCTACTGTCTTCAGTTACAATGAAGCCTTTGCAAAGATCGGGGGGGGGGTTAAAAAAAGTTGATTTAATCCCATACATTTTTCTCTAGAGGTACTTAAGTGAATGCCAGTGACCTTACGGTTGTGACCCATGATGTACTGTAAATTGAAAACAGAGTTCAGCGAACCAGGTAATTCTAAGAATGATTTCACAAGTATGAACAACTTGGAAATCATTTAAGCTTTTCAGAATTGCTTCTAATGCACATTACATTAAAAGTGAAATAAGCTCTATAAGGCTACATAACCTTGATGAATTTTTAATGTGCTGATGCCACAAATACCATCAAATGAAGCAAAATAGCTTTGACTATGAAGTATTATTGTGCAAAATCTAATTTTCCATCTTGTTTGAGAATGTGATCTCATGACTGTATCAGAAACACATCCTCGTCATACTTCTCAGCCCTCTGTAATTCTCTGCTATGGCTACGTGCTCCTATTCAAGCTGAAAATACTTGGAACAATCAAATGTGCACAGGCTCCCTTTCTTCTCTTTTTTTCTACTCAAGCACAAATGCACAGACATACATAATCACACACACACACACACTCACACAACACAGGCACAACATTCATGCCATGTGATCTTGCTAGGCATTATGCCAACGGCCAAACATGTCACTTACCAGAAATCTCTGAGACAGAGTGAGAGAGCGAGATAGAGAGAGAGATTCTGCACATTTGTCAGTTTGTGTGAGCTCCTCGTCAAGTGTGAGTACAGTACATACACAGAGAACATGAAATTTAGCTGCTACAGTTATCTGCAATGTACTGTGGTGTGGGGGCTGTCGATTCTGAGAAAAAAAGAGACACGTGAGCTTTGAGATCTAATGTGGAATTGTTCTGAGGAACATGCCATGTTTACTGTTCATTGTCTGAATTCTTGGAAGGCTTCCTGAAAAGCACATAGCAGGCCAAAGCAGCCCAAATCAGTTGCATTTCAAGATTCCTAATGGGTTTTGCTGATCCTCTCTTTCTCTCATTTGCGCCCTTATTATTTTCCCACTTTTCTGTATTTCAGCATGCACATAAATGAACTGTATGTGTGTGTGTTTGTGCACAGTAAATGACAATTTGTACTTTATGGTATCAGAAACTTAGATCCATTAGCTACATAATTATCTCTGTGTGGACTACAAACCACTGGGGTAATAAGAAATTAATTTTAAAACCACACATATTTCTCTATGTTTTATCTTATACTCGAATCTGTGTTTTCCTCAAATGAGGCTGAAAGTAGGACTGACAAAAGCTAGTAGCAGATTCCAAGAAAATACATTCCGCTACATTACATATTAAATAAGCAGTGAATTCAAGGAACTGCCCAACCCTTTTTTGTGGCTTTGGCAGTCACCTATCATGGCATAAAAATGTTGCACGGAAGTAGGCAGCAAACTAATATTGTCATAAGAGGTAAAACAGCACGAGAAATGCAAATATTCTGGTGCCAACTGTATCAATGAGGTCTTACACATATATCATCAAAAGACAACTTAACAACTAAAGATATTTCTTTTTTGATTCTTTCCCCCTTCCTAACCAAACATTTTTACTATTGATTTGTGTGGAAAACGTGACCTACCGGGTAGCTACAGTATAATTAGTTAAAAGACAGACCAGTGGAACATCGGTCATTTAGACGTAATTTAGTTTATCTAAGTAAATTTATGTTTCAGCCGCTGCCAAATTCACCCATTTAGCAGTCAATCTGATTTGATGTGACTTCCAACTTTATTTAGGCTTTAATAAGAAAATATGTGGACAAGGCGAGGTCACTGGGGCCTCCAACTTTGTTTACTATTCATCTGCATTTCAAGACTTGAGAATTTATACCCCTTTAAACCCACACATGGAGTTCAGTGGATACTCTTCCTCAACAGGTAACTGAGTAATGTTGTGTATCTTGCAAACCTTTTATCTCAGATTTACGGATTTACCAGGCATTTATATTGAAGTCTAGACCTATCACCACACTAAGAAGGGAACCAAGCTATCTTATTTTCTTTTCCGTCTCTCTGGTATATTAAATAGTATATTAAAAGTGTTCTGTGAAGAATGCTGCAAGAGGAAAAACTACAAGAAGAAACATATGCATGTTGCCTAAACAGAACCAATGCCATACAAACCTGGAAATAGTTAAGTATAATTTCCAAAGAAAAACCACCTTGAAGCCTACACAGTCAATTACAAACTACTGTGTAAAGTAGTGTAGAGTACAGACCAGCTGATTTGTCCAGAAAATGTAGTTAAAAAGTAAAATAAAATATATAATTTACATTTCTAACAGCTGTGACATTATGTGATTTCTTGATGGACATCTGTGCTGGATATTTCAGGCTTAACATTCAGTAGAAAGACATTTCTTCCCACTTAACCATAACTGTTTGAATTTCAGCTCCATTAACAGCAACCAACAAGCCCGAACACACCAGCAGCAGCGTTTTTTTTATCCATCAGGGTTTAACTAGAACAGGCTCTGTGCTACGTAGAAAACAGACTGATGCATGAGAATATGATGTATGACTGGTGCCCTGTATCGCATACCATCAGCAATGACTCACTACTGTCTCAGGAAAGGAAAATCATACACATGTAAACACACTTCCCACATGAGTATGCACGCATATACAGTACAAACAAAAGTGCACCAAGCATGAGGGCACACACACACACAGACACACACACACACACACACACAGAGCAAATGAAGCAAGGACAAAAAAACAGTCTCCAGGTTATAAACGTAGCATGCAGTTTTACTCTTCTTCTTAGTGTGTTATTGCAAAATACAGTAAGGATTGAGACTAACACTAACATGTCGACATGTTAGTCAAGTGATTGACTGCCTTGTATCTCTTAGATAGATCTAGAAGAATTTTATAGTGTATCTTTGCATGTGTTGAGACAATATCAACTCTTGTTCATTTATGGGCCTAACAAGAAATGAGGCAAGGCCCTCAATGAGGCAAGAACCTCACAGTCTTTGCATTTTCTCCCTCTTTCTGTCAGTATCCACATCAGTTATATCTGAAACCGTGCTGTCGTTCTCTCTCCTTGACACTCCCCACTTGCACACAGCCCTGGGCCCCCTTGTGGAATGCTGTATAGTGTGAGGCCTATGGAGGAAGGGTATCCCGGGACACAGCGAGACACACACATGCTAACACACTGGCTGACACACGCAAACACGCACACACACAGACAAATACAGCTGTTGAGAGCCATCACAACCCTTTGGCAGACGTCCAAGTCAAAGACGAGTGGTGTTGGAAGGCCTCCGTTTAGAGAGAAGGGGAAAAAAGTCCCACATTTTCCATGTATGTTGTGTTAAACTCTGAAGATAGAAACTTGGCAGTACAAACCCACATTAGCCTGAACCGATTTCTCCATATTGGGGGGAAGAATATCATAAACTACCTTGATAAAAGCTGTCTTTGTGTTGCCTTATAGGGCTGGCAGGTACACCTATGGATACATACTGATTTAGTTATTCACAAGGGAAGTACAATACATCTGGTTATCCCCTATGATATTTTTTACACAGGAGCAGTAGAAACAGATGGGCACTAAAATGTTCAAACACTCTGAAGTGGGATTCAAACTGTAAATTGGTAAGGGATGTTTTTTTAAACAAGCTGTGAACTTCACTACTTAAATCACTGATATGGCCCTAGAAAGAAGACAAGCTTTAAGCTGTCGTTTTAGCCTCCGACCTGTGTGACACCTGTCAGGGACCAGGCTGCTAGATATACTGTAAGTTACACACTTGGGTAACTGGGTTGTTACCACATGACAAAGATAAGATGTAGACCAGAACTTGCAAATATTCGGGATTTTTTGTCACAGTCATCTTGAGAAAAAACACACTCTGCTTGACTAGAGAATACAAATGAGAGCATGTGAGAGGGAAGGAAAGTGACAGGAAATGAAGAAAAATGCCACAAGCTACATGCCTGCTAGCCACACACTGCATGTACACACAGGAGAAAGGGGGGGAGGTATCTTATGTACAGTCAGGTGCCTCCTGCAGGGTTCAGGTAAGGTAAACAGAGCCACAACAGACAGATCTGACACAACAGCAGGCAACAGTAAAGTGTATCGGTGAAACTTGTTTTTAACTTTTTAAATTATATCTTAATATTGCAATCACTCTGACTTTGCTACACTTATTTCACATAATAATTGATCTAAGGTTGGTTCACAATCCTCACAGCCCAAACATTTTATAGTCTATACCATGTAATTTTGTAAATTAATGTAAATGTTATAGACAGCTTAGTGTTATGTCTCTTGTAGTAGATATTTTAAACTGTCTGAGCAAGGAAAATGCTTATGATTGAGGATTTGAGAAGCCAGCAGTATTGGATCATATTATACTCCTTACTACACGTGAAATAATGTTGACAACACCAGCAACGTCAATAGGCCTATATTTGTGTAAAGTATTCCTTGTAGCAATCATGCAACATATAGCGCTACAATGAATGCATTATGGGTGGAGATTTTTTTTTTTGTTCTGACTTCATCGTGACGCAAGACCGATAATATCATGCCACTTTCTCCACTCATACGGTTGAAACTAATGACAATACTATTTCCTGTGGTTTAAAAGTGCTGTCCAACATTATAATTACACTACAATTTTGGGTGGTTGAAAAAAAAAAACTACAAATATTATCAGTCTGATTAAATTCTTCTAGTGGCGCGTGGTACACTTCTGCAGGAATCACCCACCATCCTCCGCGTAAAAATCTTTTACATTTCGTGATATTGCTCCACGAAAGTTTAAGAGCCTAACTTAGTTTATCTGGTAGTTTTATCAACATTAACTCTCGTGCTGTAATGTCAGCAGATTGTCCGTGGTATGCAGCCGCCTATAAAGGAGGAGAAGCGAGGGAATAATGCATGGTAAAACCTATGCGTCATACAAATCAGCCACTGTAAACATCAAGCCAAGACAGAGGGGGATATATTTACCCGATATGTCGCTGTTCCACAAACTGCGGCTGTCAGCTGGCGCAGATGTGGCAGGTCTTCTCTTCGGATAGCCTATAAAGTTTGCGGGGTGTAAAAAAAAAAAAGGCAGGCCCGGGTTTCCCCTCGTCCGCTGGCTCACTCTATCACTCTAGTCCTATCTTGGCCGCTCGTCCCCCATTTCTCTATCCCACTCTCTCTTTCTCTCTCTGCCCGCTTCTGTCCCTTTGCAGGAAGTGAACGCCGCTCACATGAACAGTATACGGACTGCAAGCAGCCTGACATCATGCACCACTCGGTAAAGACTTCTTTTTAAAGACACAGACATTTTTGGTAGGACCTGCCAGGTTACTGTAGGCACACTGTCCTACTGTAGTCTACGCGGTCAACAGCGTTCGGTCATATCGTGCGCCTTTATGGACACATGAACTCGGTGCACTCCTGCAGGCTTAAAGGTGCAGACTACTGTACTGTAGGTAGATTAAAACAAACCCACCGACTGACCAACGCTGTGTGTAATGTGTTATAAAAAAAGACAACATATGGGGGCACATTTGGAGCTACAAGTAAAACAGGGGTGCCTTGTTGTGCTCCTGGAGAACATTTACATGTGTGGTTACCTCACGTGTCCTTATGTGATGACAGCTCAGGCTACATGATGCGCATGTGTGCTGTTCTGCTAAATTATAAGCGCCAACTGCTGGCGGTGTGACCCCAAGTCAACTTTTCTTTACTGCAGACATACAATATCACAGTGCCACAGCTCACTAAATCACTGCTACAGGGCTGTATAGTGGCAGGATATTCTTCCTTGACATCTTTCTGATCACCACGGACAATCTACATATACTGCAACATTATATTTCACATTTATTCACTACCCCACATTAACATTTTCATATATTTTATGTTATATGTGTAGTATGTTACTTCTTCCTCATGATTCACCACTATTCCTACATATCCATGGCAGGGTATCACCCACACAGTATATTAGGACACTTCATACTCATAGCCATACCTATACCCAGTGGTGGGAAATGTATTAAAAGCCATTAGTGATGGAAAATATTTAATTACATGTCAAGAAAGCAAATTTAAGAACTGTCCCTTTAAGAGTGTTCAATTGTTTTGGGGTTCACTTGATTTTTTTTTATTGTTTATTTATTTAGTGGGTTCACTGGCATTGTTTTTAAAAAATAAACTTACATTCACTTGTATTTTAATATTGTAAGTCAGTGCCCCCCCCGTTTGTGCGACTCTTTAAAACAAAGTTAAGCCAAATCGCGACCTCTCCACAAAGTTTACATATTTATATGAGCTGTGAGCTTTTCAAGCAAAGAGTGATTTTTATTCTCAGGTTGTTAATGTGATTACTTTTTTTAGGTAAAACCACTTGTGTTGTAAGTGGTCCAGGTTAAACTACAGCAATCCACCATACTTTATTATCTCATTATCTGTTTTGCAAGTAAGTAAGTAATTGACAACAATTATAAATTCTGAATGAATGGATATACTGGTAATTATATTTATGACATCAAAACTTTAGTAAATAGTTACTTCCCACCTCCCCACTTACACCTGTGCAAGCTCATCCACGTTGGCCATATCCCAATTTGCTCTACTATTCAGTATTATTACATCTGACATTGCTGTTTATCTCCTCACTTCATGATATAACTGAATTAGCTGTATTTATTATATCATATTTCTTATTTGCAACTTCTGTCATCTCAGTGTGTGAAAGTACTTCTATGTGATACCCAGTTTGCTTCAAATTTCAAATAAAGTGTATTTATCTGTAGCATGATCAAATCACTCTGTTAGTCCTGTAATAACAGCGGGCTGATGGAATTTAATAGAGTTTACAATGCCATTATTGTACCTCTTGGTATTTAAAAAGTGCATGGTACCACTATAATATTCCTATAGGGACTATCATGTGTCTGTGGTGCTCAGTGGTGAGTTTATAATGATCTCATTGTACTTAGGTCTATTCCATTAGTATAATTACATTCTCATTAATGTTTATAAGGAAATTAAAGATTTTTTCATTATGGCTCACTGGCGTTCAAGGGTTCAAGATCTGGACTGGAAGAAGGTAATCAAACACAGAAGAGGCGTCAGTGTTGATCAATGGACAGGACAAAATAAATGACAAGTCATTCTAAGCAAACAGCTTCAGCTTTTCAAAAAAAAGAAGAAATGAAAAGCCTACCTATTGCACTATATTGACATCACAAGACAATTCATGTTCTCTAGTCCTCCTCTGGTGTAACTGGGCCTGGCTCAAAGTATGAGGCATATGATGTGTTGATCCTCAGAACAATAGCTTGTTGTTGCCCCCCGATTATCCATTTACTGCCTGAGGCCATACCAGTCTCAAGCATGTCTCAGTCAGGCCACTGTGTCAAAAGTTCATATCTAAACATGGTGTGCTGGTAGTTTTCAGCCTCTTTTGCTTGGTTTCCTGCACTAGCTGATGATAAACATGGAAGTCTAAGCTGATGCTTGTGCATGACAGCACACATGCAGAATTCAAATCCTCACAGTTATACCAGGTTAAGCGTAAAAAGCTTATTTCAGTGCTTCAATCTGTTGTGCCCTTGTTAGATCCCGTAAGCTTACTTCATGCCATGTGGAAATGAGGCTATATAAGGTGATTGGGACACAGCCATTTCCATTGTTATGCTTGGCAGAAACAGTGGGGTCTAGTTGTGGCTGGTGTTTGCGTGCTGGAGGAAGCTAAACAGAGAAGTCAGTCAAAGCAGCTCTGAAACAATGTGAAGGGCGACTGATGGAACACTTGACCTGACGACGTTGTCAATTTGAACTGTCACACACTCTTATGACACAGCTCGAGGCATGTCATCATGGGTGTTACTCAACACAGTAAACACATCCACTTGGCCAAGTGTTTTAAAGCAGAAAACATTTCATCAACAGAAAATTTATTTAATAACTTTACAAAAAAAGTTGATGTTGATGAGACACACACACACACACTGTTGACGACTTCACTTGTTTTTTGGTCACTTTATCCACCATAAGTTACTCTCTATCAGCTTAGTCTCTGTGGCACATGTACATGATATTGTGTTTTTATGTATTTATTTATTTTTTTATACACACAACATTATCTAAATTATCTCAACATGGGAATCATGGTACACTTTTGC